>NC_080187.1:176872802-177175832 GCF_030028045.1 Hippopotamus amphibius kiboko | reverse complement strand
ATATACTATACCGTCACTCAGTCAATATGAGATACTACAGGTAAATGTGTAGATAGACAATGTAGGTTTCATCACTTTCACTCTCATGATTTTTGGCAGATCATTTATTATATTCTGAATCAGTTTTCTCAAATGCAAAATGAGACTGCTGTGAAGATCAAAATAAGATTACATGCACGTTATTACTGCTATTATCACTGATAATATTTATATGAAATATAAATATATACAACTCTGGTATTTTGGAAGGCAAATTTGACAACACTGTAGAGCAATGAACTATGACCATATCTTGTCACTCAGTTTACAACAACCATATAATTTATCAGCCAAACCAGCACACATTTGATAGTAAAAGGAAATACTATTAAAAATTATTCTGGGTCAATAGGCATAAACCAGGTTTGTCCCAAGCAAACTGGGATGTATGGTCACCCCCACCCTGCCCCAGTTAAAATGTTTACTTTCCTAGATTGACTTTCTGTATCAACTATTCCGCAATAAAAAGAAAAAAATTATTGAAAAACATGACAACACAAGTTTCAGACACATTATGCTAAATAAGATAAACCAGATTCAAAAGGCTACATACTATACCTCATTTTTATGACATTCTAGAAAAGGCAAAATTATAGGGAAACAAAAATATCAATTTCTTGCCAGAGTCTGGGAGAAGGGAGATGTTGACTACAAAGGAATAAGAGGGTACTTTTTGTGGTGAGGGACATGTTCTGTATCTTGATTGTGGTAGTTATTTTACAACTGTGCATATGTTGAAGCCCACGTAAATAATATCTCAATAACCCGACTTTAAAAAACTGGGGTGCAGAACACGTCATTAATAGCTTTTCACTAAGCTCCTTGGACATTCAGAACTCACTTGATGGAAGTAAGAAATATGGCTCATGAGGCCCACATCCATTCTTTTTTCTCTAAGAAACTGAGGTCCACACTTCAGTCCTAGAGGTTCCAGAAACATTCCTCAAAGCATCTGGAACATATATCTGTTTTGACAAGTGGTTACTAAAGCCTGCCCTTCTGGCTTTCTCTTTATTCTACTCGTCCATGTGGGCTGTGTCCGGCCCTGAGGACACAAGATGTCCTCGGTGCTCTCCCTGAACAATGACGTGAGGTGAATGCCCTCACTTGGAGGCCAGTGGGAGTTAAAAGCTTAATCTTCAAAGGCTTCCATGTTCCTCCTGCCTGACTCAGCTCTCTAGAAATCTTTCTGCTCACTATGCAGCAGGAATCACAACTTACTATCTGGGTGAAAAATTAAAGACGCATACAACCTTAAAGGCTAGTGTAGCTAAAAGATTAGGTCAAACAGACCCGTGTTCAAATTCCCAGCTTTCCCACTTAACCAACAACATGAACATCTGAGCCTCATTTTACTCACCTATAAAAGCAAAGATGTTTTACTCCTGCCTTACTCCAAAAGAATAAGAAAACCTGCAGACGTGGGAGCATCTAAATATATAAAGCAAGTTAACAGACATAAAGGGAGAGTTTGACAATAACATAATAACAGTAGGTGACTTTAACACCTTACTTACATCAGTGGACAGATCATCCAGACAAAATCAATAAGGCAACAGTGAGCATATGAGTATCATCCCGATCAAAGTATACTAGTATTTTAAGGTTCACTTTTTAAATGATTAAAGGAAAGAAAGCATACGTATTCAATTCAACATGCATTTACTGAGCACCTACTATATGTCAAGAGATTAATAAGTGTATGCCTTATTTCTCAAGAAGCTCACAGCCTGGCGGGAAAGAAAGCTGACAAACATAAAACAGTAAGTGCTATAAAAGAGAAATAGTATAGGTTGCTAAAAAAGCATTAGTAGTACATCTAATCTGAGGGGCTGTGAAATATCCAGAAATGTGTCTCAGGTTATAGTAGATCTGAGTCCTGAAGATAAACAGGAAATTGTGAAAATGAAATGAAGGAAAGATCCTATTTAAGCAACCATAGTTAAAAAAATAAAAACTCTCATGTACTCAAAAATCAAAATCTAAAGCTTTCCTTGTTTCCATATTTTCAGTTCTTCTCCAGAAATGGTTGTTCAATTTGGGCATGAATAAAAAGCAAAAACAGATGCAGAAGCTGATGGGGAACTTTATAACGGAGAGATCAGGTAGACAACATCCAAATCACTTTATAATGGATAGATGAGCTGACAACTTTAGCATTACAAAGAAGGAGACAACCAGACATTATATGCCTCCTGATGATGTGATATATTCAATAGGAAATACTACACAACACTACTATTAAGTATCCTTGTCAAAAAAATCTAACCTAAACATAATCAAGGCTCAATTACCTGTTACCAACTATCAGTTTAAAGGAAATACACCAGAGAGGAACCTGCTAAGCACTACCATGAGGATGTAATTATAAAAAATCCAGAATACAGAAATTCGCTGGGACACAAAACTCAGTTTTCTTAACAAATACTCTGCAAGGAAAACAAAAAGAGGAGGAGGAACCCACACATCAAAAAAGACTGTATCAACTAAATATAGTATGTGTCCTAGTGGGAAAAAAATCTGTTAAGATGTGTTAGAATCAGGGAAATTTGAATATCAACTGGAAACGTGATATTAAAAATTATTTGCTTATAACTCTAAATTATAACTAACATATAACAAACTGCACACATTTAAAGTGTATGTATGTATACATATACAGCCATTAAACCATTAACACAATCAATAGTGACCCTACCCATCATCTCCCAAAATTTCCTGCGCCCCTTTTCAATCTCTCCTCACCACTTGATTTGCTTTCTGTCACTATAGACTAGTTTGTATTTTCTAGAATTTATATAAGTGGAATCATACAGTACATACTCTTTTTTTGGAGGGAGATGGTTTCTTTCACTCAACACAATTATTTTGAGAATCATCCATGCCGTTACATGTATCAATAGTCCATTCCTTTTTATTGCAGAGCAGTACAGTATTCTACTGTATGGATGTACCACAATTTGTTTATCCATTCACCTGCTGATGGATATTTGGGTTGCTCCCAGTTTGGGCTATTACTAATAAAACTCCAATGACCAGTCATGTACAAATCTTAGTATGAACAGATACTTTCACTTCTCTTGGGTGAATACCTAAAGAATAGAATGGCTGGGCCATATGGAAGGTGTTATGTTTAACTTTTTAAGAAAATTGCCAACCTTTTAAAAGTTGTACCCTTTTACATTCCCAACAGCAGTGTATGAGAATAAGAAATTATTATTTCCAGTTGAATGGCATTGTGGTTATGTCTTTTTTTTTTTAAGACAGTCTTTTAGAGATACATATACAGATGAACAAAGATGATGTGTAAGATTTGCACAGATACAGGGAAAATCAATGAAACAAGAAATGTTGGTAACTGTTAAAGCTAAGTAATTGGGATGTTCATGATACCATCCTCTCTATTTTTCTACATGATTAAAATTTTACATGTTATAAGAACTAGATAAGAGGGACTTCCCCAGCAGTCCAGTGGTTAAGACTCTGTGCTTCCACTGCAGGGGGTGTGGGTTCGATCCCTGGTTGGGGAACTAAGATTCTACATGCTGCATGGTGCGGCCAAAATATAATTAAAATATAAGAAGAAGGAAAAAAAGAACTAGATAAAATACTAGACTACTTCAATGAGCAAAGCTTATATGTGGGCTATATATATATATATACACACACTGCAGTGTTCTCAAAGATATAGTTAAAATGGCACGTTCTTGTGCCCTGGGCTAGAGGTGGTGTTCCCTTTAATGACTGTAATACAGTCAGCTTTGTCTCAACAACAGTACTGTGAAAGGCAGGGGAGGGGGAAAGAGACAGAAACAAAAACTGTGCACAGGAAGACTATGTCCTATCCCTCCCTCCCTCACTCCACATCCTTGTATTTGGAAGCAGAAGGAAGCGTGTTGCATAACAGAAAAAAAAAAATCAGATATAAACATTGATAAAAATTATCTCTCTCACTTTAGAATATTTCAGCAAGCAATGAATGTTTCCTCAGAGGTGAACTGCAAAGCTGGGGACCAGCTGAGAAACTTGTTACTTTACACCCTCTTTATACCAAATTTTGCATTTCATACAAATGTTACTTAGTTTAAAATAAATTGAATTAAAACAAAAAAATCAGCAGTAATTCAACCATCAATAATATTCTGGTGCTTTTCCTCTCATGCTGTTAGTTTTATACGCTGCATTTTGCCATTGACATATACTTTCCTACATATGAAAAATTGTTTTTGAAAATGATTTAATATATAAATATTTTATCATTTGGATGTTTTGTTTTTGCTACTACAGAAAATACTAGATGAATATTTGTATAAAGAAGTATTTGTACACATTTGATTATTTCCTTTGAATAAACATATTTCTGGGTTGAAAAATATGGTTTTAGAGCTCTTGAAATATATAGTAAGGGCCCTTTCATGTAATGTGACTAGGAGTGGTGGTTGGTCATTCAAAATGATCAAAAAAAATCATTTAAAATTATGGTGCATGAAAAAAAGTGACAGATGTATACATATACCTTAAACATTTTAATTTAAAATCTAAAAATAATGCATAAGCATAATCTATAATTTTTACTTTGGATTTCTTTAAAGTGGCTCAAGAACTTAATGACACTCACAAAGCATTATCAGTGCAAAAGCCTAAACTGTTACAGTTATGCTTCACTGATCTTTAGCTTTCTAACCAACACTGAATTTGACAGGAAGTTTTTTTGAGTCACCTGCCTTCAACCAATCTATCCAAAGTATTCCAAGTAGTTTTCAAAGAAAATGCTTTTAAACTTCTATTTTAAATTTTATATTTTCTAAATTGGGTAACTATGTAAGCTTGGCAAATGTGGCAGAAATGAACAGCTGCCCTCTAGACCCAGACTCCTGCCAACAGAGGTAGAGAATGAACACTATCAGCACTCTCAATAACAGAAGGTTCTGTATTATCAATTTTTCCCTTTGAAAATTTGACAGACAATAAACAATATCATGCTATAGTTTGCTTTTGAAATATTTAATATAAATTTTATTTTTCTTATGTGATTAAACCGTAAGGACTAGGCAGTATGTGGCAATGGGGAAACACAAGTCTTGGGTGAGTTAGACTTCCTGGGTTTGAGTCCTGCTTTAACCATTTACTAGTTAATGCAATATCAGGCAAGTTACTTAACCTATTTTCAGAGTAGAGTTGTGAGAATTAAATAAAATAATCCACTTACCACTATGTCTTGCACGTGGTTAATCACTCTGTGTTAGCTCTTATTACGTTACATAGAAACATCACTAATGAAGAAAGTTGCCTTGGTGTAAGAAACATGATTTTCTAGTACATTTCTAGGTTTATTCCTATTGAGGAAATGAATTTACCAAGTTATCAGAGCCTGATATCATTAAATATTCAAATCATAAAACTTAAGTACCGTCATTCTGATTCCATGTTCTTAATAACTCAAAACTACTAGTACCTGGAGTAAACCCCAAGGGCTTTTTTATTTGCTGAGTGATTCATATCACCACCTTCTCTTAATTCAG
This sequence comes from Hippopotamus amphibius kiboko, assembly GCF_030028045.1. Classification (NCBI taxonomy): domain Eukaryota; kingdom Metazoa; phylum Chordata; class Mammalia; order Artiodactyla; family Hippopotamidae; genus Hippopotamus; species Hippopotamus amphibius. The sequence goes on along the minus strand of NC_080187.1, from coordinate 177,170,271 downwards.
TTTCCCATGGAAGGCTGGTTTGAGAGATAATGTCAAATTCAGGAAGGCGGGTCAAGCATGAAAATATAGATTTCCGGCAATTCAGTGGGTACAACATGATGATACATCATTTCAATCAATTACACCAAACTGAATTCCAACTCTCTTATGACTAAGCCACCCTGAAATAAAAAGTACAAAATTGATACTGAGTGGGAATTATCATTTCCACCACCTACTCCTCAGCTATGATAATTAAGTCCACTGAGTATTCCACACTAAGGAATTGAGACTAATAATGGGAAAACAAAGTTAGCTAAATTTTGATAACTAGGTGTTTGTTTATCATTACCTTTATTAATACTTTTGGACCTATAGACAATTTTTTTAGTGACTTTATGCCTTTTACTGGAAAGTTGGTGGGCAGGGGGAGATAAAGTACAGAACAGTATGCTATTATTTAAATAAAAAATAAAGTGTACGTGAATGCTTATATATTCACTGAGTATCTTTGGAATGATACACAAGAAACTGGGGACAAAAGTCATTTCTAGAGAGAGGATATGTGTGACTGGGGGATGAGGTGAAAGGGTAACTTCCTTTTTGGACTTTTTAAATCAAATGCGAGTATTATGGGGTTTTTTGTTTGTTTGTTTTGTTTTGTTTTGTTTTTAATCTTTAGGCCACACCACATGGCATGTGGGATCTTAGTTCCCCGACCAGGGATCGAACCAGGGCCCCCTGTGTTGGAGGCACTGAGTCTTAACCACCGGACCACCAGGGAAATCCCTTATGTTTTATTTTTAACCATTTTTTAAAAATTGAAGTATAGTTAATTTACAATGTTGTGTTAGTTTCAGGTGTACAGCAAAGTGATTCAGTTATATATATTCTTTTTCAGATTCTTTTCCACTATAGGTTATTACAAGATATTGAATAGAGTTCCCTGTGCTATACAGTAGGTCCTTGTTGTTTATCTATTTTATATATAGTAGTATATGTTAATTCCAAACTCCTAATTATGTTTTAACTAAATGAAAATATATTATATATTTCTCTTCTTATGGCTATATAAACACCCAAATCTTTGGGAAGACTTAGGGTTTCTTAAGCCCTGTAGATAATTATCTTAGCATGCTCTGATGAATATCCCTTACCTTCCCTGTTAGAACATTCCATTATTTTTCTGGAAATATTCACAGGGAGGAAAAACACTCTAATCCTTTCCAATTGTCTTCTTAAACTCAGAAATGTAAATATATATACATATACATAAAACAACATCTCTAGAAGGATCCTTTTTGACCCCTTGTTTACCTACTAAAGGTATTCCTGATGCTTTTAAGATAGACAGACTCTATATATGTGAAAGGATATGCCAATAAGGCACACAACACTCAAAAAGGACACGCTGATATAAACTAATTTTAACACCCTGTCTTCATGATTTGGAGTAGTGTTACCAGTTTATAATACATGTTCCTAATTTTGAAATCAATAGAGTGAAGTATACCCTAAGAGCCTAAATATTAGGGTAGATTGCCCTTTGAGATTGAAATGAAGAAATCAACAGAAAATGATGCTAGTGTCCTTTTATAACAATGGTTCTTAATGCTTCTTATACTCGAATGCTTGTGAGGATTACCATATATCCCATCAGTTACAAAGGTTTGTTACCACCATTATCTCCTGGGCTGAAATCAGAACATATACTGAAGTTTAAAAACACTCCCTTCTCTTAGGGAATGCTCCCTTCTCCAGAGGAATCACACACAGCTTTAAGGAGATATAATGACTTTCAGGTCTAAGACGTAACTGTCACCAAATTTAACATATTAGCTTCATTAAAAAAAAAAATCACTTGTCTCAATGTTTCTTCTAAACTCTGGACTCCTATCTCCAACTTCCTATGAGTCAGTTCCACTTGGATGTCTAACAGTTATCATTCTTGAACTTAATATATTGAAAATAGAATCCTTAATATCCACCTTCTCAAATCTGCTCCTCCTAACTGTTCCTAACTCAGTAAATGGAACCATCATTTTCCCAGTTGCTCAAGCCCAAACCAAAGGATTCATCCCTGATTTCTCTTTTCCTAAATTCCCTACATCCAATCCACTGACTATGCCTTTAAATATATTACCAAACTGTCCATTTCTCTCTATTTCCATTATCACTATCCTAGACCAAACTACCATCATCTCTCCCTTGGACTACAGTGTCAGTTTCCTCCTAAATGCTTCAGCCACACTGGTCTTCTGTCCTTAAACACATCAAGCTCACTTCCATTTTGTGGCATTCCTTCTGCTTAAAATATTCCTCCCATATACTCTCAGGGCTGCTGCTTCTCAGCTCAAATGTCACCCACCCCAGAAGATTTCCCTGACCACCAATTAAGGATAACCCCACCCTCACCACCAACCATTCGCTATAGCAGTACCTTATTTTCCCCTCCATAGCACTTATCACTATCTGAAATTAACTTATTTGCTTCTTGTCCATGTCCTCCCACTAGACTGTGAACTCCATGAGACCAGGAACCAGTCATTTGTATCTAGAATGGTGCCTGACATATAGCGGGTACTTAATGAACAGCTGATAAATGAAACATATCTAAAGAATGATTAAGTCAACCATGAGAAACAACAGTCAGCTGGGAGAGAAGAGTAACAACATATTAAAAAATGTCAAAGGGGGGAGTTGTTTTTTGGACATGAGTCCACCTTCTTCCCAGGCTGCCAACCTCCTGAATAAAGCAACCTTTCCTCTCCAACCAAAACCAAAACCAAATAAACAAAAAAAAAAGTCAATGGGTGCCCCAACTGTAGTAAACACTAAAATTGTGTCATGATATTCCAATTCTCCTTTCAGATACATGATAGGTTTATACTTGCCCATCATCTTGAAGTTAGGCATGGTCATATGACTTGCTCAGTATTCCTGAGCAAGCACAACACAGAGTAGAGCCTCCAGACAACTCGCATGTAATATAAATTGGGAAGAAATAATTCTTTGTTATTTTAAACCACTGAGATATGGTGGTTCTTTGTTACTGCAAAATAACCTAGCCCATCCAGACTGATAAACCATCCAATGTTGTGGGCACAGAATTATATAGTCAGTCTCACTAAGCAGTCAACTAATACCACTAAACACATATACTATACGTATATACTTAATTTCCTCCTGATTATTATTTAGTTTTCAAATATGTCTGCCAGCAAAGAAAAATACAAGGCTTCTTGAGAAATAGTCTGTCAGCCTCTCCTTATACCTTCTAGGTAAGAATAACTGTGTGTTTTTTTTGTTTCATTATTATCTACAACTATTCAATAATTAAATAGAGTCCAGGGAATTCCCTGGTGGTCCAGTGGTTAGGACTCTGGGCTTTTACTGTCGAGGGCCCGGATTCGATCCCTGGTTGGGGAACTAAGATCCTGCAAGCCGTGGGGCATTGCCAAAAAAAAAGCAAAAAACAAAAATTTACAGTCCAGGTCACTGTAGGGGAAAGACTAGAACAGACTAGAAAGGTAGACTGGCTAAAATGCAGAATCGCTGAATGCTGGGTCCAGAATCTTGGATTTTAGTTGTAGACAAAATAGGCTCACTAAGAAGCTTTGTATAAGGATCATATGGTTAAAAATATTCCTTAAGATTATTTTATATGGCAGTTGTAGAATTAGGATGACTGGAATCAGAAGGCCAAGAGTACTAGTTTCTAACTGCTGTGTCATGAATCCTCCACAGATGACAGGTCAAATTTTAATCAATTATGATTTATTTTTGCGATAACATTAAATACACTGTTAATGATGATATGAAGTGGTATAGGGAATAGGCAGAGCAGAGATTTTTGCAAATAAGAGTAAAAGGCACATTAAAAAATCAAGCTGGCACTAAAGTAAGATCTGGTGATGGACAAAACTGCACTTTGTGAGCATGATGGGCTGTCAAGACAGGGATTACTTAATAGTTCTGAAAGGCAGCCAAGTGAACAATGGATGCTTTACAACAACTGGGAGGTATTTTTATGTTGTAGGAATGATTGGATTGTAACCAGGTTGATTTGTATCCTGAGTTCTTCAAGGTACTCAGAGCATCTGTACAGTACTCTAACAAGCTTTCCTCAAAAACAACCCATTCCTTCACTCATTCAACAAATATTAACACATGTTATATACTAATTACCACTCTAGGCACTGGGAAAACAGAAGTGAACAAAACAAAGTTCCCTGCCTTCCTGGAGCTTGTATTCTAGTGACATTTAAATTCCATTCTAAAATTCCTCCCCCAATCTTATTATATGGGAGTAGCTTTTACAAATGCCTTTGGAAGGAATCATTTATGACCTATGATTAATTCACACTAAGATGTGAAAGACTAATCGTCTCCCCATGGTAATTACAAAAGCAAATACTTCACAGATTCAGACTCTTAAGAGTTGGAAAGGACCTTGGAGATAATTTCAACCTACAGATAAGATTAAGGGATTTTCCCAAGAACACTCAGCCACTAATAGGAGAAGCAGGCTTAGAACTGTGACTTCCAGTGTTACAGCCTTTCCCATAAAACACCAGGCTGCCTCTTTTAAGATTATACTAGTTAGAAGAGATGCTAGAATGGGCATTCATGATTCATACATAGGTGGAGGTTCCTGAGTGACTTGTTAAAGGCAAAAAGAATTTTAGGCAGTGTGTAAAGCTGAAGGAGAGAGAGGTGATTATAGGGAGGCTAACTGGGAAGAACTTTCAGAAGACCCCTTCCTCCCATCTCTATCCTCATCATGCCCCAAGAACAAAGAAAATACAAAACTTCTCCAAAGTTAATGGATATTAGCTATTAGTGAGAAGATTCTGGGGGTGGTGAGGGGTGGGGGATGAACATGAAGTACTAAAACAGTCAATAGTAAAAAAAAAAAAAAAAGTCAAATTACATCCTATCCAATTTGAAAAGTGTATAGTTCCAGTACAAGTATCATTTGTATTAGTTTTAAGGGTTTTTTTTTAAGATTTACTTTCCTAAATACATTTTCCACAAAGCACCAAATTAACTGACAGAGATCAACAAGTATAATGATTGATAAAATAGCAATGTAACATAGATTGATGTGATGTAATGAGGCATCCCATCAGTGGATAAGCATTTTTAAAGGTAATTCCTCCTCCTCTGAAAGAGTTATACTCACCTCTTGCTTATAAATTTTAGCAATCTATACATTTAAAAAACTCAAACTAGTCATTTAATCTTTCAAAGTAAAGATTCATGACCAACAAACTTGAGCCTTATTTAGTATTCTAATAGAAAACATAATTCAAAAAACCTTTCCAGGACTTCCCAGGTGGCGCAGTGGGTAAGAATCCACCTACCAATGCAGGGGACATAGGTTTGAGCCCTGCCCCAGGAAGATACCACATGCCACCGAGCAACTAAGCCTGTGTGCCACAACTATTGAGCCTGCGCTCTAGAGCCCATGAGCCACAACTATTGAGCCCATGTGCCACAACTACTGAAGCCCATGCGCCTAGAGCCTGTGCTCTGCAACAAGAAAGGCCACCGCAATGAGAAGCCCATGCACCACAACGAAGAATAGCCTCAGCTCGCCGCAACTAGAGAAAGCCCATGTGCTGCAACGAAGACCCAACACTGCCAGTAAAATAAATAAATTAATTAAAAACAAAAAACAAAAAAAAACCTTTCCAAGAAGGGGAAGACTTGCTAAGAAAAACTGAAAAATAAGCTTAGTACAAAAAACAAAAAGTTAAAAAAAAAAAAGAAAAGGAAGATTATTAATTATAGGAGTTTTAGGGAAAATGTAGGCTGACAGGCATCAAGGATCCTCAGTAAAATCTCATTATGTGTCTCTGTAAATGGCAGTTTACATACCTAAGATGAAAAGTATTATGAGTATCCCAATTTACTTCACTCGCTGCACCATTATTTTAGTTTCCTAGATTTAAAATCTTGGAGATACCATACACTTTTACCCCTATTGTTTCCTATAGTTAATCAGTCATTATGTTCTAATATTTCCTCCTTCAAAATGTCTCTTTTGAATACAAAATTCCCAACTTCAAAAGAACACACACAAAAAACAAAGAAGACTGACCATTTAAAGGAGCATTTTTCAAAGAATGGGAAATACTCATGATATGTTGAGTCAAAAAAAAAAAAAAGAAAACCCACAGGGAGAAAAATGTATAATCCTACTTTCATAAAGAAAAATAGCTATCAGCACAAAAAAATGATTTGAAAGGAACCATCACACGAAAATGTTAACGGTTGTTCTTCCTGCTTGAGAGCTAAGTGGCTTTTGCTCTTTTTACACTTTCTCTACATTTCCTAAATTTCCTACAATGAACATGCATTATTTTCAAACTTAAAAAAAATATTGTTTAAATAGTTGTCTCATTTTACCACTACTTGTTCATTCTCATTGCGCCTATCCTATCTCCTTAAGCTTCTCTTTTCCCCCAGGAATCCAACAATAGCTGCCTTCTTGAGGTCTTTGAGGCTGCTTCTCCCTAACTTTAATATTGCTTGTACTCATGCTCTGAAAATATATCATTCATATTTATCTACAGCACATGGAAGCAGAGGCTGGGCATATAAGCAAACAACTTAAAAGTGGGTTTCTCAACCTCATCACCACTGACATCTGGGGTAATTATTTCACACGGAGGGGCTGTCCTATTGCAGGATGTTTAGCAGCATTCCTGGCCTCTATCCACTAGATGCCAGTAGCACCCCACCCCCCAAGTTGTGACACTGCCAAATGTCCCCTGAGGGGCAAAGCAGCCAGCAGTTGAGAATCACCGATTTAAAAGTTTTTAAACTTCTAAAATCATATCTCTCTCTGCTTTACATATATGTCAAACCTAAACTTCTTTGACATATGTATCTTAATAACATTCCTCATAGTCTTCTGCCATAATCCTATTTTTCTCAATAGGAACTCTCCAAATAGACCAGACTTGCTGTTCCCTATAAAAACCATTTTCATTCCTAATTCCAAGTCTTTGAACACACTGTTTTCTCATAAAATACGCATTCACACTTCTATTCAGTGCCCTACATCCATTCTTCAGTTTGGGTTCCTTGCAGAAGCACTACTGATCTACTCAGTTCAGTTCATCATATACTCACTGCACTAATAAAGAATATCTCATATATCTTTTTTTTTTTTTTTTTTGGTGGTGGTGATTGTTAATTTTATATCCCAAACTAGGCTAACTTCCCTCAGGTTTGTTGCCCTGGCACATTTCTTTTGTATAACCAATTGGGCCTAACACTGCTTGATAACTGATGTATTAAATTTAAATGCTCGGCTGTAAATAAGTGTACACTGATGATTTCTTAATTGCTTTTGAATCCTATTTCTTGTCATGGAGTTATTAGTTAAGTTAATCATTCCAAGTACAGAGTAACCACTCAATAAGTTTTCAGAAAGAAACATTAATGTATAATGGTATATCTTAAAGAATGCATAGGTTTCAAACAGTTCTCTACACTTTTAGGAAATGACACAAAGGAATTAAAACTATACACTACAACACAAACATGAACTTTATAAATTCTATTTATCTTAAAACAGCCAACGGATTTTTTTGCTCAACGCACAAAACTTAAGTATGTCCCAAGAGCAGAGAACTCGATTTAATAGCGTGTGCATGTAGACGAACGCACCTCACACGTATATTATCTCCCCAGTTGAGAGAAGTAAATGAAATGAAACTGCTTTGTAAACTGAAAAGAGCCACATATAAAGGAGGCAGTAGAGCAGTATAGCTAAAAGCGTGGAGCCAGCCTGCTTGGGTCCCAATTATATTAGCTGCGTAACCCTGTACAAGTTACTTAACTTCTCTGTGCCTCAGTTTCCTTCTTGTCAAAATGGGGATAATAATAGTATCTGTCACAAAGCAAAGCTCTCAAAACAGTGCTTGGCATATAGAAAGCATAAAATAAATATTAACCAATGTTATGATTACAACGCTAGCTATTAGCCAAGTAAAAGCCTCAATGTATGAAGTTCTGATTCAAGTCTGAAGCTGGTTTAAAAAATAACACAGTAGGACAAACTACACAAATTTAAACTATTAGGTGGACTAGTTTCTCATAATCTTTGCCAGTGCTAAACTGGTGATTATTACAGACCTAATTTCTGTTACAGTCTTTTTTTTTTTTTTAATCTCAAAGAAACTGACATAGACACCTCTGTTTTCAAGGAATTTTACAAGCCACAAGAAAACAAATCAACTCTTTGTTTTCTCCATATTTAAGCCAATTTAAGAGCGTTTGGTAAAAGCCTAGGTACTGTTACAGAAGAACTTTTCAGAAAACACAATGAGGTTTTAAAAGTTGCAGTCAGCAACTCTTATGCAGTTATGTCAAGTTTTTGTCCTGCTGAACAAAAGGTTATGTGTCAGGGAAGCAAGGACCCGACAGAAAATAAGGAAATACCACGGCCGGGCCTAGGCGGCTCTCGGGAGAACCTGTCCTCAAGCAGGGCGCCTCAGACGCCGGCGTCCTTCCCCCTCCGCGGGGTGCGCAAGCTGGCTCCGCCCGAAGATAAATACGTGACAGCAGGGTCCGTCCACGCCTCGCCCGGCCCGGACCCCTCGCGCCCGCCGCCTCGACCCTCCTCGCCGCGGCCGGGCTGGGGGCTCCACCGGAGACCGCGACCTCGCCGCCCCGACCCCCGACCCCGGCAGCCCGGCTCGGGCCGGGCGGAACAGAGGCCGCCGCGGGGCCTGCAGGTGGGCCCAGGGCGCGGTCAGGCCCGAGAAGAAGCCCGGCCCCGGCAGGGCAGCCGCAGGCGCGGGACTGGCGCAGGCCCGGTCGTCACTTACCGGCGCCTCATGGTACCGCGGCGCCTCCGCCCAGCCCAGACGCTGACCGACTTCGCGGGGCAGCCCAGACTACCCCTCGGCTCCCGGACAGAGCCCCACTCACGGCCATTCAAACGCAGCCGCGCGCGAGGCCCGCCGGGATAGCTCCCCCTAGGGTGTCTCGGAGGCTCCGCCCAACTCTGGCTCCGCCCCTCTCAGGTTGCGCAGGGGCGCAGGGAGGGGGAAGAGGACGTGAGGCCACAGTGCCCCCTGGCGGCCACAGGTACGCACGGTAGACCTGCTACGATGTGGCAAGTACTGTAATACTGCTCTAGGAACTAAGGGTGGGTGATAGTCAAAGAATGACACCGCGCTAGTGACAGTCTAGTGGGTGAAACCGTGCTTTAAGTGTTGTACCAGGAGGTACAAACAATCTGCTATAAAAATATGGTGCAGGGAGAGACTTATTCATTCGCTCCCACTTAAGTGCACTAAGTCAAAATATTTAAAAGGGTAGACTGGAGCTCTGCGACCTTGGGGAAGTCATATAAACTCCCCATCTGTAAAATGGGGATGTTAATGGTATCTGCCTCATAGTTATGAGGATTACATGAGTTCACACATATAAGATTCTTAGAGGACTGTATCTGGCACATGGTAAGCATTATATAATTGTTAGCTCTTATTTTTCCGTTCCTAATATTTGCCAGACTCTGTACTGGACTCTTAAGAACATGAGAAATATGCATGATGTAGACCCTGTCGCTAGGAAGCAGGCTCAGTTTCTTTGGGATGAGGGACACTAGAGGATGAGGTTAGAGTTGGATCTGTCCCTGACGTGCTTTTAATTGCTGTGGGTAATTCTCTTCATCTTAGTAGAGATAGAGTCTACCCATCTTCAAAGGTAAGCTACTGGTCAACATTAACCAAATTGTGATGGGGCAAGTTTGTTTTTGGTGGGCCTCTCATCCCTTGCAGAAGCCCATCAAGTATTGCATTTGGTGGAACAGTTGCTCACTGCAAGACTCCATATCCCTGGACTGCTTTAGGCTCTCTGTTCAGAACTCCCCAGGGCTGCCTAAGTTGGATTCAACAATATTTTTGAGGGCCCATCATGTGCCAGGCTGACATTATACCAGGAGATAGCCTGGGGGAGCTCACAGTGGCTTGGACAAACAGGGAAAGAGATCATTCTAATACATTGTGGTGAATGCAATGATAAAAATTATATCCTAGAGGCTGTGGGAGTTGAGAGCAATGAGAGGCCTGGCACATGAACTAATCAGAGCTAAAATGTCATTAGGTGATAATAACAGTGTATTTTTCCTCTCTAGTAACAAGGTCCTTACTTACTTAATAGGAAAAAAATTAAGCGATAGTGAAAATTTCCGGCACTACTTTAGGTCGATGGGAGAATTACTTTGAGGATATGTTTTGCATAAGCAATGCCTTGGAGAGCGTCTCAGATTGTACCAAGCACAAGCTGGTACATGCCTCTGCATGGGGCCACACCTGTTAACAGGAGGGGCTGCTGAGCATCCAGCAGGGTGAGTGAGTGAAGGGAGCAGGAGCCCTGGGTTCTAGTGGTGTGCAGCGTAGACCATTGCCTGAGTATGACTTCCACTAAGTGGGTGTGCTGTTTTAAAGAAATAACATTCAACGCACATGGGTGAAGTCATTTTCTCTTAAGCTGTTTCCTCATCACTATTATCACAAACAGGAATTTCTTGATGACCCACTATGCAAAAGACACTGTGCTGGGCCCTCACCAGAAGAGGGTGAAGAGTGTAAGGCACAGTTCTTACCCTCAAGGAAGGCTGGGTGATGAGGCAAGACAGGTAACGGAGTCCTAGGACTCAGGGAATCTGCTGTATTAACATAGAAGGATCTCAGCTCAAACAAGGCCCCAGGTTGTCTGAAGGTCAGGGGAGAACCTTGATGTTCTCAATTCTAGAGTTCCTTTAGGGCAAGAGTCTCAGGCAGGTTCGTCTCCAGACTCTGGTTCTGAAGTTTACAGATCTCTGGCCCATAGATCTCATGTGGCTGCCAAATGTCAATATAACTTAAGGTGAAAATAAAGAAGTTTGCCTTCATATTGCTGTTTTTGAAATATATACCACTTTAGTGATGAAAATGCAGGTCAGTTTTCTTCATTGATACTTTTCAGTCAATAAAGTTGAACTTTTTTTCCCCTTGGAGCTCAACCAAGTTTGTTGTTGTTGTTTTTTTAATGGATTAAAAAAGAATACATTCCATACATATTTTTATTACCCCTGCACCACCCGTCCTTATGCACAGAAAGGTAGTTCCCCGCCAGCCCTCACAGTGGAGTCTCCGAGGAAGTTCACCCCGCTAGCCATTCCCTCAGTCCTTCCTTCTGACGGCCTTAAATATTCCTTCCATCTGAGTGAACAGGCAGCTGAGTTAGCCTCTCTGCCCTACATCCCTCTCTCACAGGGGTATGGACATCATTCAGGGATGGCGTGTAGAATAACATGACTGTAAACACCCACGTGAGAAAAGAACTCTCATGCAAAGTTGCATGTACACTTCTGAGTGGAGAATCAGGGAAGGGATCGTGCAGGAAGGCTGGAGTCAGGCCGGAAAAGCTGGACAGGATTTTGACAGGCAGGGTGTTCCAGACAGGTGGGAAAAGTATAAAATCAATTCCAGGACTGCTGTCTATCCCGATCTGAGTGGGATGGAGAGAGCTCTGGAGAATAGCAGGAGCAAAGACTGTCACCTGACAAGTTGTGAAGATCTGGAATAATCAAGCAAAGGTGTTTGGGAAGGAAAAAAATTATTAGAAACTATTAAATCTGTTACTCATGGACAAGCATTCTTTCCATTTGAACATGTTCTTTTCAGATATTTTACTATGCAAATGTAACTATATTTAAGAGCAGAAATGAGATCATATCCTTACAACTTTGTAAACTGCTTCTTTATGATATATTATGTAGATCAATCCATATAATATTAATTGAAATGCCAATTACTGTAAATGCAAATAATAATAAAAATGGCAGTTGAAACTTAAAAAAAAAACAAAACCAAGGCATAGGCATTGAGTGGAGAAATGACAGAGTTAAATCAGTATTTTAGGAGGATTAATCTATCACTAGGATGCAAGATGGCTAGTGGGAGGGAGGGGGGATTGAACCTGGGGTAAGAAAAGTTGTAGTTCAGGCTGGAGGTTCAGGGAGCCAGAGCCTTTACTGTGGTGATGCCATCCTCATCCCCTCAGACTGATGCCAGGCCTGATAGAGGCCCAAGCGTGAAGAGATGTAAAACACAATAGTTCATCCATTCCATAGCTAACTACATCCACTGCTTAGCCTCAGAGCCCTTGGAAAATTCCAGTTGACTTTGGCAGTCAAAGTGAGAAGTCAGTCCCTTTTATTCTGCTCCTCCCTCTCCCACCTTCCTGTACAGACAGACTGTGGAAGGAAAGAATGGCAGTAAGGAAAGTTTCAGATAAGGCAGTAGCAGTGGAAACGAGCAAAGCTCACTCCTAGTTTGCAAGATTCATGATCATTTCAAATACCACCACAGTACAGATGCGTTGGTGGTAGAAGCAGCAGTTTCCTGGATTTTGTTTGTTAGGTAGAGGGTGGGAGGGTGGGGACTATTGAATGGTAGGGGATCCTCCTGTTAAAAACAGTTTGTTTTGGATGCAGCTCTGTTACACTTCGACAGCTGGAAAGTGGGTGATGATATTTGTTATTTATAGATTCTCAAATCTGAAGCTAAAGAGACCATTTCCCTCCTTCCCCAAGTAGATTTCCTGCAATGAGGTGCACTGTCACCTGGAAGATGGTAGGGGGCAGCATGTTAGAGTGGAAAGAACACTAGTTTTGGAGCAAGGCTCATCTCTAGCAGGAGCCTAGATCGCCGCCTTTGGGCCCTTCTACACCATTTTTACTTTATGGATGTTGGGAAACAGGGTAACCTACGTAAAACACTCCAGTAGTACATAGCACAGTGATCGTGACTCTCTCTGCAAAACACTCCCCACCCCTCACTGTTCCTGTTCAGTGATTTTTCTAAGATGGAGAACACAGTTTGGTTGACTGCTGCCTTGGAAAAGCAGTCTTGGAATTAGGCCAGCTCCAGGAGGGTGGCCAATGCTGGGGAGACAGACTGGCTGTGGTGCTGATGGCCGTTAATCAGTACAGGGCATCTAAAAGCTATGACCATTCGCAAAACAAGTCCAGTCCTGCAGTTGCTTGGGGGTTCGATACTATGGGGGCCTCCTAACAGGCACAGTGGAGAGGAGCTCAAGGGCAGGGTGCAGGCAGGAAGGAAATGAAATGGGCAGGACAAGCATCAGAAGCAGGATGATGTCCTTGGAAAGGGGGCTTGAAAGAGCTAAGCAGGTCTACAGCCTCAAGAGACTGGAGCTGCAGGAAGATCACTAAGACTGAAGTCCATTTCCTGGGGCTAGACACAAGGCCAAAGCACTTTGGCAGTAACAAAATTGAGTCTGAATCTAAACTGGCTATCCGATATTAGCTGTGCTCTTCAGAACACCTGTTCTACAAGGTGTGGACAGACTGAAAAAAAAGGAAAAAAAGAAGAAAAAAAGGCTTCCTTGGCCACAGAAGTCTGGTAACTGCTGGATAAAACAAATATTTCTTTACTGTAGCACTTCTCAGTCTTTAAAATACTAACATTAATTGTGAATCTCTATAAGAAAGAGAATTCCCTGGTGGCCCAGTGGTTAGGACTCTGCGTTTTAACTAATGAGGGCTAGAGTTCAATCCCTGGTGGAGGAACTAAGATCCCGCAAGCCGCATGGCGAGATAGGTAAGTAAGTAAGTAAGTAAATAAATAAATAAATAAATAAGCAAACATAAAAGACATAGGCAGTGCTGCCCAAACTTACCTGAACTCTGAATCCTTTAAAGGGGAGAGCACAAATATTCTACAGAATTACCCTGATCTACGAAGGGTAGCAGGACTAGTTCCAGGCCTAGGAAATGGGGTGTAGCTCCAGTTGCAGGCTGGGTGGGAAGGACTGTGGAAATTGGGGGTGGTGCTTCATAATCGTGACCAGGGCTGGATGAAAGCAACAGAAACTGAACATCTGGCAGAGATATCAGAGAGTTTTTTTAAAAACTGAAAGATTTAGCCATACTTTTTCCTTTTCCTTTTATAGAAATAAAAATATGGCCCTTCATGGAATAGCATGTTATAAAACATGTTAAATAGGTCAAAATATAAATCAGAAAATCTGGGAGAGTCTAAATCAAAATGTCCATGAAAATTATTATCATGGTAGGATTTATTAATTATCTTTTTTACTTATTTGTATTTTCCATTTTATACAATAAATGTCTTTCAATTAAAATAATTTTTAAAAATCACTTTACTAATTTACAGCGATTGTGAAATTAAAATTGTGCGACGTTTTTAAAGGTTAGGATTTGATTCAGCAGCGTTGGCAGTAGTATTTTAGTATTTGTTATTATTTCCCACTTAAGCTGACCCTGGCTAGCCTGATTCATTTGAATGGATTTCCTCTTTCAGAAGGAAACTTGAATTAGTTTCCTAGGACCACAGTAACACAGTATCAGAAACTGGGTAGCTTAAAACAATAGAAACACAATCTCTCACAATTTTAGAGGATGGAAAACCAAAATCAAGGTGCTGGCAGGGCCGTGATCTTTCTGCAGGCTCTAGGCAAGAATCTTTCTTTCCTTGCCTCCTCCTAGCTTTTGGTGGCGCTGGCGATCCTTGGCTTGTAGCGGCATCACTCCAATCTGCCTCCATTATCACATGGACTTCTACCCCATGTATCTATCTGTGTGTCCTCTCCTCTTCTTATAAGGATATCAATTATTAGATTTAGAACCCATCCTAATCCTGTATGACCTCATCTTAATTAATTACATCTGAAAAGTTCCTATATCCACTTAAGGTCACATTCTGAGATTCCAGGTGGATGTGATTTTTGGGGAGACACTACATAACTCACTATAACACTAAAAATAATTTTGTCCACAAACTCTTAAAAGTGTAAATTAGCACATTTTGGGGGGCCTATTTGAATCTATTAATATTGTAACTCTATAACCTCTGTGGTAACCTTAATTCTATGACTCTCCTACAAAACTGTGTTGACAAAGTATCCAGGGATGTTCATAGTAACATTTTTTTTGTAACAGTGACAAATGGGAACAACCTAAATGCCCGTCAATTAAGGATGGACTGGTTAACGAAGTTATCCTACTGTCCATGCCATGTGTACTCTGTAGCCTTTCAAAAGGATGAGGTATATCTGAGTGACAGACATGGAAGACATCCAAGATGGATTAAGTGAAAATACAAGTCAGTGGACATTGTTTCATATGTCTCCATTTACATAATGAACTCCTACAAATTAATCCTACATTTATTTTATGTTTTAAGGAATGACTGTCTTTCAAAAGCACTTCAGTAAGCACAAAAGGTACTTATTGTTCTCCTTCAATTCTTCTGAATCCCACTTCATCCTTTTATTAGTCTGCTTGGGCTACCATAACAAAATACCACAGACTGGGTGGCTTTAAAAACAGAAATTTATTTTCTCACAGTTCTGGACACTGGGAAGTCCACGATCAAGGTGCTGGCTGATTCAGCTCCTGGTGAGAGCTCTCTTCCTGGCTTGTAGACAGTCGTTATTCTCACTGTGTCCTCACATGGCAGAGTGAGAGAGCAACTTCTCTTGTGTCTTTCTTATAAGGACACTAATGCCAGTATGAGAGCCCTATCTTCATGACCTCATCTGACCCTAATCACTCCCCCCGTCCCCCACCCCGAGGCCCCATCTCCAAATACATTGGGGGTTAGGGCTTCAACATATGAATTCTGGGAGCACAGTTCTCCTTACAGAAAACTCAGGCTATGAAACAATGTTTTATAACGGAACCAATTGAGGCTTTTTAAAATTAGCACATGAGAAAAAAATTGCCATAAAGGACCTGGATTGAACATTCAGATCCTTGATGTAGAGATAGTTTAGCCCACTTCCAAGATAGCTGAAATTAATCACCAGAATGAATCCAGAGTAACCAAGCTTGAAGAAACACATTAGGCCATCAGTGATGTATCATTATGACTCATGCTATGCTTGTCATCCTTTAATGGAATCTGTGGGAATGGCAATCCTCCCAGCTTCCTAAGCAAGTGCTGGAGGGAAGTGCTATAATGGGAACCTGTTTAAATGAATTGCACAACAGTCCTCCTGAAATTAAAAAAGGTAATTGCTAATGAATAATGGTATTACTAACCAACATCTTCTGCCAGCACCATATTAGTTCATGTCACTGCTGATGGGGGCATTTCATGACACTGCAGAACCACGAACCAGAAATTGGAAAATCTGTAATCTGCATAGAAATGATGCAGAAACCCAATAAGAACTAGCAAGGTAGGATCTTAAAAAAAAATTTTTTTTTCCCCACTAAAGGGGTTTGAAAACGCTAACAGACAAAATGGAAGAAAAAATTTCCTCTTGTTAAAACTCCATTACTGACAAGGAATAAACTGCATCATGAATGGTGCAATAGTAAGGTGTTCCTTTTCAGAAGGCAATAATGATAGTAAGGAGACTGCAATAGAAGCCCATTTTATTGAAGCTGCCAAAAGGATTAGGAGCACACTGGGGGAACTGGTTGGACCACTGAGGACAGCTGAATAGAATTACTATAGAGACACTGTAAAATGGCATAGACCAAAAACTTAAGACATAGCTGTAAAGCTCTTTTTCCTTTAAAGGGATCCATTCTTATAAATCTGTTTGTGTGAATAGAAAATTTCTTTGTTCAGGTTTCAATCCAAATGCAACTGCTCTGAAGAAAATGGCATGAAGTATTAGAAAAAGTCAGCTTCTTAGACCCCTAAAGAGGTGGGGGCAGTGGGGCCTGCGGGGGCAGGGAAGATATTTACAAAAGTAAATACCAAAACTGTGTAGGTGGCACAAATTGTAAAAGTCAAACAAGGCAACTCATATGACCTGTGGAACCATGGTTTGCCTTCTTACAGTTTCTTTAATTAAAATCATATTTGCCCAAAGCCACAAAATAAGGGAATTTTAAATTTATTTTTACAATTTCAGTATTCCTATTATTTTCTAATTCAAGTTTATCCCAGTGGGAGGCATACAAGGAGGCTCTCAAAAACTAATGATTGCTTAAATTACTTTGTGTAAATTCAAACCTTGTCATTTTAGAGCAACAAAACACTGTAGGTCAGTGGTTCTCAGTCTGTGCTGCAAAGTAGAATCAGCTGGAGAGCCATAAAAACTACTGATGCCCTTGCTCCACCCTAAGCAAATGAATTAGAATCTCTGGAGGTGCGGCCCAGGCATCAGTATTTTTTACGGGGTCCCAAGGTGAGTCTCCTGTGAATCTAGGACAGAATCATTCCGCTTTTAGGTTTAGAATCATGTCATGTTATAATTAATAACATTTATATTTTTCTAAATCCAAAAGTGGTACCTGCATAATGCAGAGAATTAGGAAAAGTATGGGAAAGCAACAATTTAAAAAAGTGATCTGAAATCCCATTACTTCTTTATGTATTATGAATATACCATAAATGAAAGAATATGCAAAATATGTATTCTAAAAAAATACATTTTAGAACTAGAAGGTACCCTTAGAAGTCATCTGGTATAAGTCCCTTATTTTATAGATGAAGAAATGAAGGCCAAGAGAGTTCCTACCTCTCTTAGGAGTTCACTTGGAGTCAGGATTAAAATATATGCCCCCCCCCTTTTTTTTTGCAAAACATATTTTTGTGCAAAAACTTGGATCCTCAAAAGTTTAATTCCAATCTGAAACTCCAATTTCATAAAGGATCTATTATTCTAATGATATTCTAACAATCTTTAAAAAATATCAGTCAGATCTTTAAAAAGTGCCTTCGTCTTTCTCTTGAATTCTAGCGCGTGTATAGCAAGTCGGCCCCTGTGTTCTGAACACTGATTCCATTGGACATTAACAGATGTGACGGGAGGGAAAAGGGGGTTTGTTATTCAGGCAGATTGGGAAACAAAATGAAAGGAGATTCTTTACTGAATCATTTCTTGTGGTTTTAATGTTATACTAATAACACCGAGAATCTCTGGGATGTATGTGCAGAATACAATATCTCGAACTTGTTTGACCTTGGAACCTTTCCTGAGTTCAGTCTCAATATCTTCACGTTCTTTGGAACACGTTTTAGCAAATAACACTATGAGGATTCCTAGAACAAAGGAATAAAAGACCTGGAGTACCCTATTGAGACCAAAGAAACTTTGAGTTATGGTTTAAAACATTTTATAGCAAGTTGGGAGTACTTTAAAAGGGAAGGAATATATGATTTGAATGACAATGACAGCAACATTATAAAAGGGGAAAAAAACAGTAAACAACTTAAAAACACAATAATAGGTTTAATTATGATATAGGTATACAATTGAATACAAAACCCAATCACTACGAATAACACTGGAGATTAATAACATTAAAAAATACGTCATGCATTTCTGGCGAGGACTCCTTTTAACCCCAGAGCAACACTTGAAAGTAGGTACGGAAGAATCGACTCTAACTTGCCCAAAGTCACGCAGTTAAGTAACGAAGCCAGGATTCAAACGGAGACTTCAGAAGCTTAACACGCTCACACTGCCTCCTAGGTTTTGTGCAGAGGAGGGAGAAAACCCTAAGTCGCCAGGTTACTGTGATAATTGAGTGAAATAATAAACACAAAGTTCCTACAATACAGTGGACATCCAACACCCAGAAACCACTAAATAACTCGCTCAAGGTCACACAACCCGTGGTGAAACAAAGATTTAAACAAGGATTTGAATTTTGTGTTCCCGGGAACGCGTAAGAGCTCCAGAAGCTTTTCGTGGCTTCGACTCCTAACACAGAGTCTGTGTGGACTTCCCTCTGTCCCGTAAAAAGCACCTCCGAGGTCAGGGAACACCCAGCTGGCCTCTTCACAAAGGAGGGAAGGTGCGGGAGTCGTTACAGGGAGCTTTGCATTCCGCCTCCTTTTTCCTCCTCCCAGCTTCTGTAGCTCCTAGCGTACCCTTCGATCGGCCGCAGGACGATTTCCGGGGTCGGAAGTGACGTCTATACTTACGCGCCGGAAGTGGCCTTGCATAGTGAGCCCAAAAAGTCGAGCTTGAGGCCCGGTTACGCTCTGGTCAGGAGCTTTGCCGGTTTGGTAGGCGGCTGTTGTCATGACGGCCCAGGGCAGCCTGGTGGCCAACCGAGGCCGGCGCTTCAAGTGGGCGATTGAGCTGAGCGGACCTGGAGGAGGCAGCAGGTGAGGTGCCTGGGCAAAGTTCGACATCAGAGCTTTCACCCCAGAACTACCCCAGAGGAATAGGACCTGATCCCTCAGGCATAACTCTCCGAAAAGGATGGGTGGCACAAAAAAGACTCCTGGAGAGCTGGCGGCTTCTCTGCATACGAGTTTCCATGACCAAAGGATGCTTATATCATTCCTTCATATAGGCAAGGGTCTGACGAACCCACGAGGGGGCTTGGTCTAATCTGGGTAGATGCATCTGAGGATCTTTGTTCTTATGATTAGAACAGGAAATGTGGGCTATGAAGTGCGGGAGGCTGCGGCATTAGTTTCTTGGTTTTGGTCTCTAGGGGCCGAAGTGACCGGGGCGGTGGCCAGGGAGACTCGCTGTACCCAGTTGGTTACTTGGACAAGCAAGTTCCTGATACCAGCGTGCAAGAGACAGACCGGATCCTAGTGGAGAAGGTATAGAGGTATAGATGTCACCATAGTCCTTGGGCCAGTCTTCACCTACACACCCACCCTCTTCTCCCAGGCAGTACATGAATTTCTTACTGTAGATGGTCCTTATCCGAAATATTTGGTAGCTTAACTGCTTGAGATTAGTGTTACATTAGTTGACATAGCAGATCCAAAGGTGCTGAATAATTGGAAAAATAAAAGACGTTTGAACATAAGGTATAAGAATTAGATTGAAAATTGTCTATTGGTAGCAATGCGTTCGAGCTGAAGTCCTTTTTTTCTACTCTAGTTCCCTTACACCACACAACCAACCTGTCAGAATAGTCGTTTTACCTTCAAAATAGATTCAAAATCTTACTTCTTATTGCTTTACTCTATCATCCTGGTCTAAGCCACTTCATCTCCTATCCCTTTCCCCTTTGTTCACTCCTATAGTCAGAATGGCTTTCTTGCTGCTCCTTAAATACGCCAGGCAAGCTTTTATTTCAGGCTTTTTGTACTTGTTCTTCCCTTTCCCCCCAGATACCTTTATGATTTGCTGTCTCATCTCCTTTAGGTCTCTCAAATGTTACCTTCTTAGTGAAGTCTACCCTCATGGCACTCCTTGTTTTCTTACTTTGTATTTCTCCATATCATTCATATATAGTTTACTTATTTTATCATCTCTCTTTTCACTCCTGTAAGCTCCATGAGAGCAAGATTTTGTCTCCCAAGTCTCTAGAACAGTGCCTGGCACTTTCTTTCCCCTCAGCCTTAATATTGTTCAATATTAAATGATCTGTTTCATGAAATGCAGTGCTTTTCACGTGAAAATAAGAGCTGTTGTCAGTGATTTTCTTGATAAGCATCCTGTCATTTCTCATCTTGGTACATCAAAGTGTAATATGAATAATACATGATAGTAAGGTATTACTAAAATGGCCTGATTTTAAAGGTAGATTATTTATAAAATATGTATTTTAGAACAATTCAGTTGTATGGATGATTTGATATTTAAACTCAGATAAATGATCTTTGTAAATGACACATTAGGGAACTGTTTACAGATATGGCCATTTATTCTTTTATGTGAATAAACCCAAGGGACAGGGGTATATTATTCTGCTTATATAGATTTACTTTAAATATTTTGTTTAGGATTTTTACATTTAGGTTCATGGGTGATATTGATCTGTAAACTTTTCTCCTGATGTCATTGGCAGGTTTTGGTATTTATGAGACCCCATATTGCAGTAATGAGTTCATCTTTTATTCTCTGAGTTTGTGTAATATTGGCTTTATTTTTTCCTTAAGTGTTTAGAATTTGCCAAGGGATACCATTTGGGCATAATTACGAGTTTCTTAAAATTATAAGACTTTAAATTTCCGATTTCTTACACCTTTTAGGTCTTATTTTTTCTGGAAATTTAGCCATTTGCCAAAAGTCATAATATTGATCAGTTTAACATATGCAAGACCTGTAGATATGTCCCTTTTTGCATTCCTGCTGTTGAATATTTACCTTATTTCTTATTCATCAGGCTCACCAGTATTGATTTTCTCAATCTTTTAAAAAAACGCCTTTGGCTTTGTTGATTTGAAGAAAATTTCATTAATTTCCACTCATTTTGATTTCCTTCCTTTCCATATTCTTGGGTTTATTGTTTTTTCTAACTTCTTGAAATAGATGCTTAGATACTTTTAGTCTTCTAATATGTATTTGAGGGTGTAAATTTCTCAAAGCTCTGTGTCCCACAGTTTTAATATATGGTATTTTGTTATCAGTTAACAATATTCTATTTTCCACTGAAATTTCTTCTTTGATTAGTGGATCATTTAGAGCACATTTGTTCATTCTAACACATAGGGGATTTTCTAGTTATCTTTTTGTTATTGATTCCTAGCTTAATTGCATTATAATCAAAGAATATGCTTTGTATGATTTGAGTTCTTTGAGAATTACTGGCACTTTCTCCATGGCTCAATAAGTGTCAGTTTTTGCAAATGTCCCATGTGTGTTTGAAAAGAATGTGAATTCTGCAGCTGTTGGGTGCAGTGTTCTATATGTCAGTTGGGTTAAGTTAATAGTGTCATTCAGATCTTCTATATCTGGATTTGTCTGTTTGTTCTATTAGTGATTGAGGTGTGTTAATCTACCACTATGTGGATTTATCTAGTTCTTCAATTGCAGACGGCCAATGATAGATGCAGAAGTATAAGAACAAAAGTAGGAAAGTCTTTTCTTTACCTGAAATCATAGGGAAAAATGGTATCTGGAAAACCCATAGGGAAAAACAAATGGTGACGATGCTTTATCTTCAGTAGAAGAGCAAAGTGGGAGGAGGGCAGAGGAGTCAGCTCACTTAGAAGCACAGAATTGGGAATCGTGTTCATTTGACTTTAACATCAGTGATACGATAAATGTGGGACTAAGGATTGTGATCAGCGGTTAAAACTGTGTTTGTTTTAGCGCTGCTGGGACATTGCCTTGGGTCCCCTGAAACAGATTCCCATGAACCTCTTCATCATGTACATGGCAGGCAATACTATCTCCATCTTCCCTACTATGATGGTGTGTATGATGGCTTGGCGACCCATTCAGGCACTTATGGCCATTTCAGCCAGTAAGTATTCTCGAAATGACAATCCTTCCTAAGCTTTAAGAATCAAAGGCAAATTCTTCGGCAGAACCCATACTGGATATCTCCAGCAGAGCTAGCTCTTGGCTAGTTGCAGTAGCAGTGTGTGCAGGGTGCTGATGGCAGTGGGTGGGGGCATGGAGGGGAAATGGTGCTTGTGGTTTTCTGTTCACCTTTAGTGGTTCTATTTGCTATCTTACTATGGGACTGGACAGTCTGCCTGTATTATTTATATTAATATATGGCCTGATTCGTATTGAAAAAAAAAAAAGTTGTTTTGTTTTTTGACACTTTCTGCTACCCCAACAGCTTTCAAGATGCTAGAAAGTTCAAGCCAGAAGTTTCTTCAGGGCTTGGTGTATCTCATTGGGAACCTTATGGGTTTGGCATTGGCTGTTTATAAGTGCCAGTCAATGGGACTGTTGCCTACACATGCATCAGATTGGTTAGCCTTCATTGAGCCCCCTGAGGTAAGGCAAAAGGAAAGTTAAATTTGGGGCAGCTGTAATGTACAGTAAATAGCTGATCCATTTGTTGGTGGGGGATCACAGTTGGTATTAGTGCTTATTTCTTAAGAAATAAGATCCATAAGGAGTTTGGAAGTTGTTATTTTTTAAAGATAAAGCAAAATAGAGCTTATGATTAAAGTATTAAGTACTCAATTTAGGAAGTTATTTCAACGCATTCACCACTAACCTATTCATTTTTCCTTTTTCCAGAGAATGGAGTTCAGTGGTGGAGGACTGCTTTTGTGAACCTGAGAAAGAAACATGTGGTGCCTCTGGATCTGGATCTCATCTACAACCTTCTTCATGCCCAGCGGCTCCTCCTCAGCATCCTAACCCTTAACGTCACTCACTGAAAAGAACCAAAAACGCTCTATTCTCCATGGTGAAGAGTCAAATCCTAGAAAGACAATGTACATATCACTACAAATACAAAAAAAAAAAAAAACTGTACCACAACTCTTGACTGAAAATAAGGTAGAAAACTTTATTTATGTTTCCAGTGTAGAGCAAAACAACAAATAAAACCACAACTATGTAAACAAAAGAATCATTGCTGCTAAATCAAGAACTACAGCAGCATCTCCTTTTAATAAATTAAATGGTTGAGAACAATGCTTTAAAAAAAGTTGCACAATTTTCCCTTAAATCTTTTCTCCGTAATATTTCACTTCTAGTTAACACAGGCTGGGACGTAAAAATTCTGTTGGAGATACTTGTGGAAAATGTGAGAAACTAACGCTGAATTCAGATTATGAACATGATGAAAAGAAAAATAAACCAGACAAAAAAAGCACATAAAATGCTTACAGTGTAATTGCTACTTTAATATCCACAAAAATGGATTTTTAACACATTTGGGGGAATGAGGATTGGCGGGATCTCTGGGGCCACAGGAATCTGAGGCAATGGAAGATACAAAGTAGTGATCTTTTGCCTGCCAAAAGGAACTTGGCACCTGTCAAACAGATGCTGCAATTCAAATTTAAGCTTTTAAGATAGCTATAAAAGGCAGAGGGCCAGCAGTTGGAAAATAAATATTGTCATAACCTGCCCTGGTAAAGTCATAGCTAAGACTTAAAAGCTGGATCTCATTCAAAAGGCAGGAGGAGGTCTTTCCTTTCTCTTCCTGCTTGAAAAACAAAGCCCCTTCCCCTAAGGTGCATTCTTCGTCAAGTTTTCAGTATTGCTTTATTTGCAGTGATTAAAAGAGACAAGACACCCTGCAGACAACATAAGCAACACACAAACATGAAATGCTCTAGACAGAGATGAGTTTAAATCTGGCCTAATAACTACTTCCCCATGTAACAGTGATTGTGTTTTAGGGGCTGAAGTAGGAGCTATATTAGTAGCCACTAATTCCATTATCCCTTTAAAGGATTCTTACAGAGCTCCAGCCACAAAACGCTCTTCCAAAACTCATCTTATTCTCTGCCCACATTTTTTCTATATGGGAAAAAACACATACATACATATATCACTGTGGCCAGAGGGTCTGTGTAAATGTAAAGGAATTCCTGGGTAAGCTGACCTTTAGAGCACAGGTCTTTAATAGCTTGGGTCCTAGGGGACCTGTTCTACTACTGTTGGACTCAACTTAGCAATGGAGTTTTGCAATGAAAGTTGTAAACAATGCTTCTATACTCTGCAGGAAGCAGCAGAAAAAAAAAAAGACTTAAAAAAGATCTCGTCTGCTTTGCTACCTGACTGGACCTGGGCGTTGAAAGATGAACAAAGGGAATAAATCAAAATGACTCAGTTTCTTAAGCCATATTGAAGGGTTTTTCTCCTCTGTCCATAAGGGTCAGATGAATAGTCTGCAGACTACAGAGCAAGTCAGCTTGCTCCACATCCTACTGGTAATCAAGAGTGGCACTCTTTATCATAAAATGAAGTTCAAAAGCAGTCATGAATACAGGCAAAACAGTTTCCTGAAATACCCTATCCTATCTATCCTGTAAAATAAATGAAGATTCCACATGTATGAAACTACCACTCAGTCACACAGGGCAGTTTCCCTATGCTTGAAAGTCTGGTATTTTGTGATCATTAAGTTAGCAAATAAAAAGCTAAGCTTGCATAAGCATTTCCTTGACACATTTAGAGCTTTCTGAAAACAAAACTGAAATAGCAAAAGACTGTTACCTTGGATAATCTTAGTTCAGATCCAAGTTTCTGCAGTCAAAATGAAGAATAAAATTGAAAAAATAAATGCTCATACTTTGAGCACTGAGATGCATGCCCTCAAGTCTTCACTATGGCTTTGGGAATAAGTCCACAGGTTTCCTAATGAAAGCAGTTTCTTGAATCAGGCCAATGCCAATTGTATGCCACTTGAGTGAAGCAGGTAAGAAGAGCAGCAGCAGCTCAGTAACTTTGGCACTATGGAAGGAGTATGGCTCTAAACTTTGAATTCCACTGCTGGATTCTCCCTTTGAAGGATAGTCCAAAAGTTTTAGGGAAGGATTTTAGCCAGTCTTCCTAGTGTTTGTTCCTCTGACTTTTGATCTATGTCTATAACCCAGAGGGCATAAAAGGGAGAAGGAAAGGAGAACCTATTGGTCAATATGCATCATCATCTGTATTTCTTAGATAACAGCTTGTATATTTTGCCCATGTCACATAGGTAACCACAGACTATGTTTTTGTAAATCTTGAGAGCTACCTTTTGGAGTTCACTTAGGTTGTCCATTTGCAAAGAACCTGAAAGAAATAATTTTTACTCAACCTTTTAAAAAACAGTTTTCATGGTAACAGTGCCTGTATTGAACTCTTAACCACAGAATGGATTTGAGAAACAGCTGAAATATACAACACACCATGTGTACTTAAACATATTTTGGGGGAATCTTGTTTTGGAGGAAGTAGAGGCTGCAGTTTCATGTTTCAGTTTTTATATATTAGTACTCTAATGTAAAATTAGAGTCCAGGAGAGCAGTGGATGCTCTGACGAAAAGTTTCATCTTGGCCTGCCACAGTTATCTCCACAAAGACCTTAGATCCCCATGGCCATGAATTCTTTAGTATGATGAGGCTGGGTCTCTCTGGCTGTTACCCCCGTGGTGTCATCACTGAATCATGATTTCTGAGACTCATCTTTAATGTTAGATGTGTACTTGTCTTTTGTCTTGTTTCATTTCTAGCATCCCTTTTGCCAATTCTTTTTATTGGTTTTGCTTGTTAATTCTAACTTGCCTTCATCTGGTACAGGCATGGCTTGTAGGACTTGAGCACTGTTCTGATGTTGAGGGAATATCTGCTTCTTCTTTAAGGAGAGCAGGTCATGTGGTAGCAAACAGCGGATCTATTGTACTTTTCCGCACAAGTACTTGTGGCTCAGCTCGTTAAGAATTCAGCGTGATGTATACAGAACACAGGTCTCTAGTTGATGGAAGTGGTAGTAAAGAGCTGGCAGTTCCACGGAGGATGGGAGCCTTTTCAGAAAGGTAAAGACAAGCAGAGTCATTCAGGGGTGGATTATGAATAAATGGTGATCACTTCACTGCCACCACCTCGGACAAGAAGGACTCGCTCTAGTCCTTCGGTGAGCACTTCTAGGAACTCCATGTCTTCAGAATTTGTCAAGGAGACAAACAGGCAGGAGAAGAGCACACTTTACAACCTGGCACCATGATAACCTGAGTTTATCTGACTACAAAGCTGCAAAATCAACGTGCTTGTTTTAATTATTATATACTCAGAACTGGAGAAGTCTGAACTCTGGATTCAACTTAACTCTGTGAAATAACCTTGGGATCTAGTCTCTTTGCATAAAAAACACAAGACGCTTTCCCACTTGTTAGTTTTTTTTTCTAAATGTTATTTTAAAATGGGGGAAACCCACAAGTAATGTGTTATTACTACATAGGAAATAAGCTAAAAAGAAAAAGCCACAACAGGATAGCTTGTAAGATTCCTAGAGAGAATCCAAGTAATTTCCAAGTGAACCTGCTCATTAGATTTTTTCTGCCAGTTCTTTTTTCTTTTTCAACTGAAATATAGTTGATTTATTCTTTGTTTTCTCTTAACCTATTTTCCTTAATGGTACTGGTGGGAATGGACCAGCCTATGCCACTGCAGTGCTAAAGGGATCCCGTACAAACAATCCTGGAATTAGGGTATGAGGAAGAACCCTTATCTTTTCCCCTCAGAGGAGATTCCACTTCAACTGCTTCTTCCCTAACTCCACCAAAAGAGAGAGGCTTTGCAAAGTGGGCAGAGCCTGGAAAGGAGAAAGGATGCAGGTGTTGCATCTCTAGGGCTGTCATTCTATACACCGAATGTTAAAAGTCGTATTGCAAATATGCCACCTAAAAAGTCTCTTTAGGGTTCGAAAGAACATATTACACCCAGCTGCCCCAAAGGAGAGTAGTATCACTGCTTTGTAAGGATCCTTGCCTAAGACTTTTAACAGTCTTCCCTCCTCAAGAGGGGAAGTCATAGACAATAACTTTTACAGTTACTTAGTGTCTCATCTAAAACACAGGCTAAGATTTTCCCTACGGGGTAGTTCTGCTCTTGGAAAGGATACAGTTTTCATCACCTTCAGGGTTTCGGGGTGGCCCTGGCATATTCAATAAAACCAGCTTTGCTTCATGGGACTTGTTAACTATCACCTCATTGAGCTTCACTGCTGTATGCATCCGCCTCACATTGGACTGGTCCCTGGAAGAGGAGTGTTAGGAAGAAACAGGTGGGTTAAGGCAAAGAGAAAACTAGGCATATCGTCAACTTTAAAAAACTTGAGATATTAGAGATTTTTTGCTTTGACCATGGTTAATGTAATGAACAATATGACTGCCTCATAATATTGATACCGTGGGTTTTCTCATTCTACGTTTGCTTGTTTTATACCAGGAACACAGTGTGGACAGAAAGAAAGATGGTTAGCTTGGGTACAATATTAATTGGTAGCTGATATGCATAGGCAAAGAACAGAAAGACGGCTGGATCTGGGATGAAATGAAGGCCAGGTTCTGTCCTGTGTATCCAGGCAAAGTCACATCTGTGGCACTAACTAGGATCCTATGATAAGTGATAAGTTTGTGAGCTGGAAAACTTACGGACGCATGTTAAGCAGGTCCTGGAATCCTTCCATTGACTTAGCCTTTTGCCCCCGGGATGCCATGTACTTGTCTTTTGTCCAGGTCATGTGCACCTTCTCCTGATAGGTCTCTGTCTCCTCATCCTCATCAGAACCAATGCTGGTCAATCGCAGCATTGAGTTCCGATCTTTCACCAACTGTGCCTGAGGAAGGCCCAACACAGCTATGACTCTATACCCAATTTTCTCTCATGCTTCATCTTTAATTATTTTGAAATGTGTTTATAGTGGAGTAACTAACAAAGCAAGCAGGAAAGAGTCTGTCATGCTGAGAACAATACTATCATCCCTCTCAGTGACAGACTTCATAGGGCCAGGGTTAGGCCGATGCAGCAAGGTCTCACCTCTCTGTCCCGCTCCGTTTTGGACAGTCGCATGTGCCGGAGCATCTGGGACCTCTGCTCCATCATCAGTGTGCGCTCATAGGTATAAGCTGATATGTCACTGTCATGCTGCCACAGAGATCATGCAGAGTAGGCAATAAGCACAGAGGAGAAAGAACCATACACTTTCATTTCCACTCACTAAACCAGAGAAAGTATCACAGTATCAATCCAGGTTTCAGTTTTTGTTCAGTCACTGAGCTACATAAATATAATATTGTGGACTGTAGATCAAATCCAGAGCCCTGAGTCTTTTCCACAATCTAACCATTATGTATGTGTTTCCTTGAAACACAAAACACAAACTCCAGTCTTTTTATTTTATTTTTTAATACTTAAAAAAAAAAAGCTATGTGTGATTTTGGCATGAATATATGAATTGAAACTTAAAACTATATTAAGCAGACAAGAATCTGGCAGAAATAGAAGCTCTAGGTAATAAACAAGAAAGCAAAAATAAAAACCACCAACAAATATGCATTACATAGGCATTGTACTTATCTAGATCAATATATTAGAGTTTTGCTGGAACTAAGGGATTAATCCACATTTGCAGAAGAGATTACTCACCATCTCTACCACTTCCACCTCTGCCTCAATGCGAAGGTGATACAGGAAGGTGGCCAGGTCCTTCTTCATCTGAATACTGTTGTCTTCTAGTTGGGCTACTGTGAAGATCCGTATGCTGCATTTTCGCCACACCTGAGAAAGTACCATATATACGTGGAAAATTAAATACAAGAAGGCAAAAAAGAGTTATTTCTTAAGACAAACAGAATTTTTCCTAGAACAATCTTGTATAGTATCAGGGTATTTGTTCCTAGATTCTCACTTGCTATATCATTGTACTAGGGCAAAAGCTTGACTAAGGAACACATTAAATACAGTTTAAAGGAGTTCTTATTTCATAACAAGAAAAAAACTGGCAAAACAGAAAAGATGGCACATGATACACTGAGGGTGCTTTATTCAGATAGCAGACTGACGACACTGTGCAGACTAAAATATTTACTACTTTTAATTTCAGTCTTACCAAACGATGCACATATGTAAGATACACACACATACCCTTGTTTCCAGCATTTTGGTCTTTTTTAAAAAAAACAGGACGTGTTCACTTGTTAATGTCTTTTCCAAGAGCTCATATGGAGCTTTATTAATCTGCTGAATTTCCCTCGGAGATGGTTAGGTATCAACTACAAAGAAAACTATTTCTCATAAGGTTGAATCTGGGATCCTGGAAGGCCAAGAATAATCTCCAACTCTCCTAAGTGCCAGTACTACAGAATGAAAGGAAGATTCTGCCTAGTAAACCAGGACAGGAGTTAAGGGCGAAAGACTTTTTTTTTTTTAACGTTTTAAAATACCTTGTGCTGTTTCAGTAGGAATGGTAAGAGCATGAGCATCCCCCCATCATGCACAATCCACCACACATCGATGTTGCCCTCAGAAAACTGCTCCACATTGCTGGGAAAGAAGGAGATGTTTTTAGCCACCAGCAGGGCCAGATGGGCAGCTGTTGTCACTCGAACTGTGCCTGGGGAGAAAACAGAGAGAATCAGGATAAGCAGAGATGAATCCTTAAGCTTGCCTTGCTTCCTACCATGTCAGCAAAGAAAGGATAATACCCTTTCACAGTTCTTTGAGCAAGGTGTCCTATTTACACAGTAGGTTACACCAAATCAAGTGACAAAAATCATTAAGAAAAATGTGAATAGCTAACAGAATTAGACTTAGAACTATGATTTACATTACTAGGTGTATTCTGATTACTACATTTCTAAGGGGTGGGATACGTGAATTTGATGCGGAAGAATAATTCTTCCAATTCCTGTGAGAATGTCAAAGTGGGAGATCACACATGGAAATACAGCAATTTCAGAGATAATTTCTAACATAAGACTTGGCGAGACAAACGACTGATGAACATTATGTAAGGCTGGAGGGGGTGGGCAGAATCAGGTTATTACTAGTGGTAGTAATTTAGGTGCTCTTATAAGACTATGCTTCAGCAATGGCACAGTCTCTACTTGAGGATGCTGGGGGCTGGGGTTAGGGTACATCCTCTGTTTGAGCTCTCAGGATAGTATGAGAAGTGTTTTGTACCAATAAAAGTCTTCCAAGCTCGAGCATCTTCACTCTGGCGCCAGCCATTTGGCCACCCCATCACCACTGTGTTGTGCTTCATGCCTCCAAGGCCACATGACTGGATGAGGTGAGAAATGCCCTCTCTCAGCTTGGCGGCCACCACCAGCTGGGAGAATCCTTTCACCTTCTCTGCCTCCATTAGATGCTTTATGGTCTGAAAGAGAGACAGAACTTCAACACTGAATTACGTCCTCCTGAATCTTTTAACTTCTTCCTCCTTCTCCGTATTATATTCCCCTCCTCTTTCCAAACTCTGCATAAGTTCACATTTCCTACAGAACAATTCAAAAAGTTTAACTTATCCCAATGAAATTTTATTATCTTTTGCCTTTTTCACTTTCTAAGTGCTTACTACATATGTAGATAGTTGTCTACATGTATTGATAGTTCCTTTGCCTTTGCCTCTCTTCTGCTTTTCTAACATACCAAACAAATTGAGAATAGGGATCCTCACAAAGTGAATAGTCAATATTCCTTCTTAACTGCCCAGGGGAAGGGTGAACATAATCTCTTTCCTTCCTTAGTCCCAGTCTTGCCCTCACTCGTATTACTAGAAATTGAATATGACGACTCAGTTTCTGTTTAGAATTTTCTCAGGTACGTTTTCTTTTTTGTTTCTCCTATTTCCACATCCCTTTTGATATTTTAATGGTGATTACTATGACACTTGTATTTGTTTTACTATTATTTATTCAGGCCAGTTTGGAGATAATATTTCATTTACTTTTACTTCACTCTCTTGGTGGAAAGGTGAAGGGAATAATAGTGTGGAAAATGGGTATGATTTTCCCACAGGCACAGATTAAGTCAGTGCTGTAGCTAGGATAATCAGGGTCTCTTGATTTCTGATACTGTGCTTTTTATTTATTTTTATGATCATTCTGGACTAATGTTTCTTCAACATTTCTAGTTCTAGGCTTTCAAAGCATTCCAAAATGAAATCCAGTAAAATTTCTGAAATGTAACTGAATTTTTTCCAGGGTTTGTTCTATCATTTATAATAAATATTAGACTGAAATCTACTTTCTTCTTCAGGAAGAACTTTAATCCCATAAGTCAGTCAGAAGTAGCAAAGGAATCTTGCTCATGATACCATGTAGATTAGTAAAGAGGAAGAAAATGTACTCATTGCTCCTTGTTGTCACAAGATTGAGAGGAACTATCACCATAGCTCAAGGGATGATTTATTTACATGACTTCTCTCAGGGCTGAGTCAGTGTCTGGAGTCTATTTGGAAATAGTGCTTAGCCTTGATAATCTTAGTTTAGAAATGCTTTTTAAATGGGAAGCATAAATTATTATCTTCTGGTTCATTTTATTATTTGGGAGAATATGATCATTCAAGTCAGCACTAAGAAGGACGCCTCCTAGATCACTCCGGAAAGCGATCCACTTAGAAATCCGAGGTCTTATGACTCAACAGCACAAAGCCATAAGCTGAATCCCCCTAGGTCAATAAGCCTTGACTCTTACCTGCTCAGCAGCTAAAGCTTCACCATAGTTCTCCAGGAAGTTCCCCACAATGACAGAGCCCACAATAGTGAGACCCTTTCCTGCCTTAAGCTGTGAAGCAAAGGTGAGGAGGCGAGGATGCTTGACATGCAGGTCTTCATCTAGTTTCAGCAACACAAGCAACTGAGGCCTGTAAACAGGTTGCCGGGGGAAGGGGTGGGATGAGAAAACACGTTGGGTCTGGGGACAGAATGACAATTCTACCTTTAATTCAGGAGATCTGTATAAAACATATACTTTGACAGAAGGAAGAGATTAGAGAAAATGATGAAGCCATGCTGTACAGTTACTCTGAAATTTCCCAGTATTATCTCAAATTGATCAGTCTTGAAGGAAGAATGAAAATGGTAGAAGTCTAGATCATATATCACAGGAATAAAATGGAACAGAGGATCAAGGATTGAGAATCAGTCAAAACAGGTCTATTACATGAATTCCTTGAGCCACATGATTTCCTTATCCTGTAATCAGTGAAGCACACATTTCTGTGTGCTAACTCTGCCAAACACCACTAGGCTCTGTTGTTTTTTTACCTCCAGTTTTTAGTGTGTGGAGGTCCTTCCTCCAGCCGAAGCAAAGCAAATCGGGCTGCACTGAGGGACAGCCCACGAATACCATCACCCCATTCTTTCTCAGCTCTGGGAGAAAGAGGAGAAAAGAGCAGAGACAGACTTGAACTATAGCAAGTACAATCTCAAAAAAGAAAGTTTACTTTATCCAAAGGTAACATATATACAAGGTAATATATTAAAGCTCATATTAATTATTTATATGATGCTCTCCACTAACATAATGAACCCACTGTAAGCAGATAAACACTACCCTTCATCAACACACTGCACTGCACAACATCTCAGAATAATGGCTGGAAGGTCACTTAACTTGTCCTGTGATGTAACTATTCAAAAGCAGTAACGTAAAACAGCAATTTGGATTAGGAAATTACTACAGATCCAAATTTTAAATTATTTCAAAAATAATGCAGAGAAAGCAAAACTTAATGTAATCTTTTAAATCAGAGTGTTATTTATTCGTAATTTTGGGAAGTTGTTAGTGAAGTCTTAGCTGTTACAGAGTTATTCAGGACCAATTTCTTCTCCATTTCAGACACAATTCCTTGCCTGAAGAGATAAGCAAGAATATTTATATTTGTGTTACGCTCGTTTTTTTTTTAAATCTTTATTTTATATTGGAGTATAGTTGATAACAACGTTGGGTTAGTTTCAGGTGTACAGCAAAGTGATTCAGTTATACATATACATATTTCTATTCTTTTTCAAATTCTTTTCCCATTCAGTTTACTACAGAGTATTGAGCGGAGTTCCCTGTGCTATACAGTAGGTCCTTGTTGGTTATCTATTTTTAAATTTTTATTGAAGTATAGGTGATTTACAATGTTGTTAGTTTCTGCTGTACGGCAAAGTATACTTTAATATCGTCATTATTATTTCAGTACATCCTTTTAGTTATCTTTTCATTTATCTATTCATACTTTGTCAAAAGGTTCCCTTTATGATCAATGGCTTATGTCTGTAAGATAGCTAAGAGAATTAGGGGTACAAAATTTAGTTACAGATGAATGAAGTTTTCTGGATCCCTAATGCAATTTTCACCGGGCTGGCTCTAACCAAACTAGCCAGTTTCAATAGTTTTAGCAGTGATCAAAGTTGTATCCGGACTCACCCTTGGTACTCGATGTACTTGTAGATCATACCAGCTATTACCATAGCTACGATGGCATAATACCAGGAAGAAATGAACATCAGAGCCAGACAGATACTCATTCCCATGAAAGAGAGGGCCCTAGAAAATTAAAAACAGAAACAAATTAAAAAATGTCTTTCTAGGCAGCCAAAAAGGAAGCCTGTGACAGAGATGTCTCTTAAACTGGTGAGAAATTATTACTTTTTAAAATTCCAATATACTGCAGATAGAACTTCTGTAAAATGCAATAAAAATGAATTACTAGAAAAACTGTTATATGCTTGGATGCTGTGACAATGTCAAATTGCTATAAAAGTTTCTAAATGCTTTTTCTCAGTTTTTATAGGTGTCTTATCATGGACTAGCAACAATCAGTAGATCTGCACTGAGCCCCAAACCATCCTTCGTGCTGATGTTTCCCAATGCTGGAAAACCATAAATGAATAGGGATGCTACTAAAGTCATTTGTAGTTATAAGGACAATTAATACCTACGTGGCAAAGCAGAGATGGGACGTGTAGTCAAAACTCTGTGATCTTCTTAAAAAAAGTATTTCATATGAATATGGCTAAAAACTTTATGAACATTTATTAACACAACTGCAGAACCCACTGGAAAAATATCTCTCATTAGCTTCCTTACTTTACATAAGGAACTTGGAAAAAAATAATGAAATTCTTACTTTGATCAAATAAATTAGGTAGACAACTACATTTATTGAAGTTGTTTTTTGTACAGAATGAACTTAGTTGTATGACAAATTTCAAAGAACAAATAGAACAGTTGTTAATCTGAAGAAAATTGGGATCTAATGAATGAAAATACGGTGTAAAGAGAAAGAAAAAATAACAAAAGCAAAATAGTAACACAAAAATAGTTCATAATGAGGTTTCAACTAAAGTTAAAGCTAGAAAGAGGATGAGAGATGTTAAGATCAGTTGAAGATCTAAATTTGTGCCAGATAAAGGGTGCATCACTACCCACCACTGGTAAGTGAAGCTAGAAAGGAATCAAGGAAAAAGTCAGCAAAGAGGAATGTAGCAACAGGGACACACAGGACATATTAAAGAACTAGCTATGACAGAAAAGAAATGGAAAGAAATGGGATGGTAGCTAAAAATGTGGTGGCTCCTTAGGACTGAGGAGATGTGAACATAACAGCAGCAGCTGCAGCAGCATTTCACTGAGAGCTGTGTTATGTACAAAGGCACCGTGCTAAGCACTTTAGATTATCTCAAAATAATCCTGTGAGATAGATAATACTATCAGTCCCATTTCACAAATGAATAAAATAAAATTTTATGTGGTTATATGCTTTGCTGAAAGTTACAAAGCTAGTAAATAGCAGAGCTGACACTTGAACTTAGGTCATCTGACTCCATAGCTCATACTCTGTTTTCTTTTAAAAATTAATTAATTAATTAATTTTGGCTGCGCTGGGTCTTCGTTGTGGTGCGTGGGCTTCTCTAGTTGCAGTGTGCAGGCTCTCTAGTTGTGGTACATGGGCTGTAGAGTGTGCAGGCTCAATATTGGAGGTATATGGGATCTTAGTTCCCCGACCAGGGACTGAACCCAGGCCCCCTGCACTGGGAGTGCAGAGTCTTAACCACTGGACCACCACGGAAGTCCCCTCATACTCTTAACTCCTAAAGAAATCATCACAAGGAAGAGAGTCTGAGAATGAAAACTGATGAGCATATGAGGATAAATGGAAAGGAATGAAGCCCAGTGCTTAGCTAAGAGGGAAACAGGCAATCAGATATGCAAAGGGTAGGTTGTTTTAACCTGAAGAACACAGCAGCCTGGAAGCATTTATTTAACAGTTTTGATCTTCATTCTCAAGTGGGTATTATAAGTTATTATAAAACCATATATAAAAAACACAGTAGGATGGTGGAAATTCATGTGAGCACTGGAAGTTGAAACAGACTGTAGGAAATGGATGACCAAGAAAAAATTGTATTGAGAACTCAGAAACTCCTAGTGTCCTAGTTCAATGATGAGTTTTCTCCAAATGTAGGGGAGAAGAAGAAAAAAAAGCAGACTTACCAGTGGTAGTAGCGGAACCGTGGTCTCCAGTTGGGTGTTCGAAGTAATGTTTGCAAGGCACATGCCAAGTTCACAAAGAGGTAACACATGAGAAAAAACCTGGCAGAATAAAAAAAAGTAAGAGGAATGATTATTATTGAAAAATAATTCTTCACTGGTTATTTTAAATAACCAGAGAGTTTTGCTATATTTAAGCCTTTGTTCTAGCCCACTAGCCTTTGATTAAGACTAGGGTGTAGAGAAACTTAACCTCCCCACAAACCTGCTCAACCTTATAAGTTCTCTCCCAGTGAAAGACGCAACCACTCTTTATTCAGTTTTTCTTGAAATAATCCCGGGTTCCTCTTCACTATTCAACCTTGTTCCAAGTTCGCTTATCAAGTCCTTTGGATTCTACCTATTTACCAACATCTAAACTTTCCCCCCTCCTTTCCACCTCTACTTCTATCAGCATAGTTCAGGCTCTCATTTCTTCTTTGCTGGATTAGTGAAATAAGCTTCCAACTGGCATTCCCAGCTCAATTCTGGCCTCCTCCTAACCTCTCTTTTATACTGAATTGATCATTATGAAATAGAAACATGATCATTTTGGTCCCCAAGGATTACCCATTACTTTCAGGTAAAAGTTCCAGGTCCTATGTGATCTGGCTCTACCTACTTCCCTGTTCTGCATCTCCCCAACCCACATCTCCCATTCCATCAAAGCCAAACTTCCACTTCTCCAAATGTGCTGCTATTTCATCTCGCAGTTCCTTGACACACATTCTCTGCCTGGGATCTCTTTCACCTGTTCACTGCTTAGCAAATAACCAGCCCTCCTTCAAGATACAACTGTCATTTCCTCCAGAAGGCCTTTCCTGAGTCTCAGTCCAGTTAGAGGCCTTACTTTAGAGCTCATATAGCACTGTGTTCACCTTGACCACAGTACTCATCACGCGAGACAGGGATCACTGGTTTCTTTAACTACCTTCAGTTCCCTGAAGTTGTGTTTCAATCATCTCAGGCTTATTCTCAGCATACCACCCAGTGCCAGGTAGGTAGTAAGTCATCAATAAGTCAATAAGTTGAATGAATAGTAGTAAAAGCTATAATCAATTGATAACAAATCAGCAATGAAGGCAAAGAACTTCTGAAGTTATACAGCTAGAAAGAAACCATGACAACTTACAAAAGTTAGCCTTACATGAAACTTCTCAGGAACATTTATTATGTAGGTGAAGTTACACCTATACTTGGCTCACTCTGTTATCACTACTGTTACATGCCTGATGGAAATCAACATGTATTATACATCACATAAGCAAGAGTAAGTGAAAAGAATAACCGGCTCTTACATGGAAAGAATTGGGGCCACAAGATCAAGGGAGGCAATAAGGATTCCCAGCTCTGCAATGGCAGCAGTTAG
The DNA here is from genome assembly GCF_030028045.1 of Hippopotamus amphibius kiboko. Lineage (NCBI taxonomy): Eukaryota > Metazoa > Chordata > Mammalia > Artiodactyla > Hippopotamidae > Hippopotamus > Hippopotamus amphibius. The sequence continues at coordinate 177,133,280 of NC_080187.1, read as the reverse complement.
AAGTAAAGCCCAGGTAGGTTCCCCATTGGCTTTGCTGTGACCAAACACCTGCACATAGAAGGGAAATATCAGACACAGGAGTGTGGGGAGGGTTTGAGTTAACGCTCCCTGATTCCTCTATGCTATGGCTTCATAGATCTAAAAGATAATAGTATTACAACTATGGTAGCTTTTAAATACCTTTACCCCACTCACGTAAACTCACACTAGAGATTTAGAGGGTCTTGTGCTAAAAACCCATGTCTTCATATTATATGAGCCAGTAATTCCTAAGCCTATGAAGATCACACTGTGTCTTATAAAACTGAGAAAATAGGAAGAGGGCATAGGACAGGGTCACTCACCCTCAGAAAGGGTATGATGTTATCCTTGGCTATAGCCTGCAGCAGCCTCGGTGCACCTGTGAGACTCTGAAGTCCAGCCCCACACGTGGAGAAGAAGGAGCCAATAACAATCACCCATGGGGATGGCCAAGATAAGGTACCTACCACGAGATTACCTTTCACAGCATCCCCAAACCTGGGAGAGAAATTGGAGTGAGGAAGTTTGACCTGGAAACAACTTTAGATGAAAAAACAAGACTGACATTCACCCATTTTTTTCTATTTATAATTTTTAGATTATCAAAATTGAGCTAGACATGAATAATATTAATAAACATAAAGGTAGACAGATCTGATCAAAAGGCACTACTAGTAGCCTAAGAAAAAAATAACCTGTAGGGCCAGAAATAAGCTAAGCTTTAATTAAAGCCTTCTGCCTCAAATTATCAAAATATCTACTCTTTGCAGACAAACTGTAAAAGTATAGAAAAATACAAAAAAATCAGGGAGGAAATCCATAATCCTAACTGCTAACATTTAGCATACCCTGCATATTTTAGTCTGTTTACTATGTTGTTAAAAACATGGATGAGACCACACTGCACCTATACTTCTGTATTTTTTTAAGCTTATAAGCAATTTCCTATGTCATGAAAAACTCATGAATAAACATTTTTAGTGGTTTTAATGATACTGCATCATAATTTAATTATCCATTCCTCCAATGTTGATTGTCTACTATAGAAAATACTGTGATTAACATCTTTATGCACATATCTACATTCATATTTTAGATTTTTTTTTCTTATGGTAGATTTCTAAGAAGGAATAACTGCAACAAAAGGGATCAACATCGTTAAATATTTCAAAGTCACTACCAAAGTCCTTTCCAGAAAGGATATACTGAATTTATTCCCACTGTAAGTAGATGAAGGTTCATAGCTACATACCTACTGCACACCAGCTCTTATTAAAATTTTAAGTCACTGCTAATTTGATGGGTAAAACATGGCATCTCACTGTTTACTTACAGTTTTAACAATTTTTTATACACTATCACACACACAAAAGAAATGTGCAAAAACTAAACGCATATTTCAATAAATTTTCACAAAGCAAATATCCATGTAACTACCACCCAGTCAAGAAATAAAACCTGCCAGCACCCAAAATTCTCTCATGCCCACTCAGCAGCTCTTTCTCCCTCCCCACTATCCTAACTTTTAATGCTATACAGTTTAACCTGTTCTTAAACTTTAAATAAATGAAACAGTATACATGTTTTCTGTTTGGTTTCTTTGATTCAACATTGTGAAACTTTTCTTTTTCCTTTTTTTCTTTTCTTTTGGTAATAGCTGTGGTTCGTTAATTTTCGCTGCTGTATAATTTTCCATCACACGAATACATAATTTTCTCATTCTATTGCTTATGGACATTTGGACTATTTCCAGATTTTGCCTCTTAAGAACAATTCTGCTGAAAGAATTCTTGTGCACACTTAATGCACTCATGCATGCATTTGTGTTGGATAGACCTAGCAGTAGAATTGCTGGTTCATCAGGTATGCATATGTTCAACTTTAAGAGATAATGTCCAACAGTTTTCCAAAGTGGTATTCTAATTTACACTTTCTATAATTTTTATGTTACATTATAATTTACCAAAGCTCTATAAACTCATTTTCAATTGCAACTGTATAGAAATAGTAAACTGTGTTACTTATTTACTTTTGTTAACAATATTTATATAGCATCTATTAGAGTTCTTGTCCTCAAAGAATTCAATCTAGCAGGGGATAGCGATATGAAAACAAGTAGCTGCAATGCAGTATTCTAAGTGCAATAATACAGCATGTTCAGTACAGTAGTTGAACAAAGGGAGGGGCGGTTATCTGTTGTGTGAGTCTGGGAAAGCTTCACAGGATAGAAGACACTTAGTCTAGTCTTGGAGGATGAATATAAGTCTGCCAGGTGGGAGTAACCCACTCTAAGCAAATAAAACTGCACACACAAATGGGTGGCTGAATGGAGACCTGAAACAACAATATTTAACTCTGAGTTATGGCTGGAGTTTAGGGAGTTTTTGAGGGAATGGTAGGAGATGAGATCAGAAAGAGGTAGAGAGGGCAAGACCAAAGTAATGGGCTTTAAGGGGCTTTGGCAGGCTCTGAGCAGGAAGGTTACATGATCAAATTTTGTGTTTTAGAAACATCATTCTGGTGACAGCGTACAAGAAAGATTAGAAAGTGGTAAAACCAAAAGGAAGAGTATTACAATAATCTAGGCAAAAGATCCTGAAGGCCTGTACAGACTGATGGGGACAAAAATAGTGGAACGGATGAGATCTTTTAAGCTGAAGGGTGAGATTTACAGGGCTTAGAAACCAACCAGATGAGGAAATTGATGGAAAAAGTCTAGGTTTCTGTTTTGAAAAAGGAGTGAATGGTGAGGCTATTAACTCCTCAAGATGGGTTAAAAGGGAAGAGATATAGCAGGTTTTGGAGAAGGAGTTTTCTAGAAATCTCTTGCAAAACATTTTTTTATACTCACAGAGAAGAGGAAAGGAAAAACACTCAGCAGCCTTCATGAAGGAAATGAAGAAAGTAAGTTTCAAGATTTTATTTAGAATGCCATATTCAGACACACTTATGTCTCACCGAGGAGATGCTAGAAACAACTGAAAGTTTTATTTTTTATTTGCCCTCCTTTACTGTTAGTCTTAGTTTTCCAACATCTCTTTTTACTGTACAGAAAAGTCCTCATTATTCAGACAAATTCACTGCTTTACTGAAGTGCTATATTCATTGCCTCTTATACAACAACATACTGGCCCTTATTATATAGCTCCCTTTTGGAGGCCTATATACATGTATTTTCTAATTGTTAGTTGTGATATATACCTCAGGCGGGCTTTGAATTTATAACTCTCTTGGGGCTATATGGGATGATCAGACATAATAGAAGGTAGACATGTGACTGTTACAAAGAAATCAACTACTCACTTGTCTCTGAGAACAACACCTTCAATACATGCACCAAAAAGGACAACATTGCTTAAATCTACAATATTGAGAGTCAAGGAAACTGACTTCACCTTCTAAGATGAACATAAACACTCGGGATATTTCTTCTATCAGTAAAATGAGTGGCTAAATTCACTAATCTCATAAATTCTTTCCTGGGTTTTAGAGATGAGGTGGGTAGATTATCTGGTGTGAAGTGAGGTGGTAGAAAGCAGCTATCTTTATTACCAGGATAAAAATACTGATCACCCTTGTTCTATGGCTGTTGCTATGACTAAGACTCAGACTGGATCCATCAAAAGGATACAGACAAAGGAGGTGGTCAGGATGGCAAGGATAGTGCCAATGGGAATAGACTTTTGAGCATCTTTCAGATCTCCAGATCTGTTTGATCCAGCCATGATACCTTTAGAAAAGGAAAAAAGAACAAGTTAACTTCTCCAGTTCCTGGACACTCTGATATTCATATTGCTATCAAAGACTAGAGGCAAATCTGGGAATCCTGAGGATATAATTTTGTCTAAGAAAAATCACTCCCTGAGTCTGATGGCTTGTAAAATAGGCAACATCCATCTGCTTACCTGTGACAGAGGGAAAGAAGATCCCCACCAGAAGAGTGAAAGAGGTGGTGATGTCAACAAGGACATACTCATGGTTTAAGCTGCCTAAGACATCAGAAGATTTGGCTGAGGACTTTTCAATAATCTCTCCCTTTGGTAGGTAATTACTCCAAAGATTCTCTGCAGCATGAAAAAAGGTATATAAGCAGCGGCAGTATGGAAACGACATAATTAGATAATTTTCTACCCAACAACATTCTAAATCAGATTCATCATTTATATAGTTTTTAAGGGTATGTTTGCTTCTACATGAGCACAGATATATGCACATACATATCATACAATAAAGCGCACATAAATAAAAACCTAATGCCTTTTCTCATCTGGTTCTAATGTAATTTGACAGAACACTTTGGTACATACAAATGCAGTTAAGTTTACCAATGCATATTTGTAAAAATTAAGCGAACTAAAGCTGAATGCCTTACAAAGCCTATTAAAAAAAAATTAGGCATCAATGCTACTTCTAACACCTTAGTATAAACTTGCTTACATGCAAAGAAATCTGTGGACCGAACAGTTAAAATAGAAGTCACTTACGGAAAGAGTTTCAAAAATTTAGATGAGTTAGGAAAACACACATGTGGATGTGATGACATTAAAATAGTTCTATCTGTCACTGTGGGAAAAACATTGGCAATTTTATAATAACACACAGAGTACTTTATTATCTTAAGTTAAAAAGTCATTTGCTCAGCTCTGCTTTCAAGAGCAGTAAATTTTAGCAGACAACATTGCAAGGGAGTCCTGAAAAAGGATAAAATCACTAACAAAAAGGCACAGAGATGTTGAATTAAGAGCTGTGTGCTGAACTTAAGAAGGGAAGTGGCACTGTGGCAGTGAGTATCGATGGACAACAGAATAGTTAAGATGGCAAAGTCTGGGGACTTCCCTGGCAGTCCAGTGGTTAAGACTCTGAGCTTGCAATGCAGGGAATGTGGGTTTGACTCCTGGATGGGGAACTAAGATCCCACAAGTCGCACAGCACGGCCAAAAAATGAAAATAAAGGTTCAATAAGATGGCAAAGCCCATTTTCCTCAGAAAAAAATTTTAAAATGTGTTCCGAAACCTCCCAACTCACCTGTAATGACACCGCTAGCCAATCCAGGGATGCCTTGGATTGAAGTGACATTATTGTGAACAAAGTATTCGTCACAGGTGGCATTGAAAAACTGACTGGAGTTACAGAAGAAGCCCCATAACTTTGACGGTACTGTCATGTTGTTAATTTCCTTAGTCTTTGAGCAAACATCAATGTGTCTTGATGAAAGGGTGCGGTTACCCAGCATGCAGACCCTAAATGAAAACCAGGGAGAAAGACGAAGCAAGGGGAAAAAGTATTTAAAAAAAAGAAAATAGGTTAATATATAGGTTTGCAAAGGAAAAAAAATCTCATCTCTAAGAGGTTTTACTGTCACAGATGGTTAAAGAACTAATATTGACTAGCTCTGTAAATGGTGTCTTCCATTTTCTGCCAATGTAACCCTTACAGTGATCTCACAAAATATGTACTAGTATTTCTATACTGTGGATGCAGGAACTGAAGTTTAGGGAGAAAAAGTAGTCTGCCCAAGGTCATACAGGTGTTAGGTAGTAGTGACAGAATGCAAATAGAAGAAGAACTGTCTGAAGATGCTGTGCTGAATCATCTTCAAGAATTTCTAGGTTATTAACCAACTGTTACATCTAAAAGAATCTTAGAGTCCTTTTGTTCTTCTTACACACAAAAAAAACCCACCCCTTTCTTTCTGGGCTAAGTAAAAGCCTTATGTTCATAACAACTCCCTTGAAAATGTTATGCTAAAGGTCAAACCTTCTGGCTACTGTTTCAGGGACGACAGCTTGGCTAGAATTAGGCCATCCCTCTATGGCCTAACAGAAAACTGTTTTTGAACTTAAGCCTAGACCCAGTGGGGGTAAGGGTATTTAAGGATAATACAAATACAAACTGCTGATTTTATTTTTTTCTTTAACCCAGAGATATAAATATGAATAAAGGAATAACACACCCACAGTTAAAAATACCTCTCAGGAGGAAAAAAGCAACTTTTCAAATCTCCAAAATGATAGTATACACACACAATAAACCAGGTACCCAATACGCAGCTTCGACAACTCTCAACATTTCCCAGTCCTGTTTCATGCATTCCTCTAGGTTTTTTGGCTTGTTCTGCTGAAATATTTTAATGGAAATACCACACATCGTGAACTTTTGCCCACCAAAAAAGAGGAAAAGCATCAAAGGAGAACTTGAGGCAAAATGGAATTTCCCAAGTTAAGATATAGCCAGAATGTAGCCTTCAGTACTTTTATGACTCAACGGGTCTTCAGTTACTTGGCAGCCCTTAGACGAGCAGAATAAAAATTTATGATGGAATCTATTACTGACATCATTTAGCATAGTAGAAGAAATACTGAGCTGGGAGTCAGGAAATCACAGGGTTAGTGTTCTTGCTCTGCCAAGTATTAACTTTGGGGCAAGTCATTTAATCTCTATGGACCTGTTTTTTCATCTTGAAAAATCTATCTTTCTGTAATCAGGTTAAATCAACATAAGACTGAGGAGTCTGATCCTTGGACAATTGGGATGATTCTTCAAACACAGTCACTATAATAAGGTGCAAACAACACTCAGTGCTGTCTAGTCAAATGGAAAACAGGTGAGCCTGTGAGTCACATATCTGCACAAATCCATTTCTACTTCAAAAAATATACCTTAAGGTACCTGTACTACTTATGGTATGCAATATAATATATATATAGAAAGAGATATACGAGGGTGAGTCAAAGATTATCCACACTCTGGTTACAGTAAAACTTCTATAAATGCTAAGCCAGTGCAGATAACTTTTGACTCACCCTCCTATATGCAAACGATGTGACATTTGTTTCCCTTTATTTTATGACTAGAAAGCCCATTATTGTACTAAGAGCAGAATAAAAAATTTAATTGTAACTATTCAGGTAGGGATCTAGGTTTCCTTGACTCTCTTGATTCATCATCAATAAAAGGAACCTAACATCTAAATACAAAGGATGCTGGCAAAATTATGCTGTTTGAAAAGCCCTTCATGAATAGTTCAAATATGCATAATCATTATCAGGAGGTTCTGAAAAACCCACTCTCTATATCCAGAGGATGGCCACAGCTGCCAGTTCTATGCCTGGGACACAAAGAAGAGGATGGACATGGCAGTGTGCTGGCAGGCTTCCCACACAGGTGCTAACGGGGCTTATTCAGGGGGGCGATCTCAGAGAAACTGCGAAATTCTGGCTTGCAGTGATCACATCACCAGATACTGCTGATGACCAAATAATGACGGCTAGTCAGAGAGACACATACGGGAAGTGTGGAGGGGCGAAAGACGACTTGATGGCTCCAGCATAGATGGCCAAGATGGACACAATGACACAGGCCAAAAAGAGTGAGGCAAACTTGTTCACATAGCGCACGCCGATGAACACCACCAACACCATGAGGGCCAAGAAGGCCGTGCCATAGACACGCATGTTGTTTAGCATGGCTGCTGACTCCTTGAGCGCATCATCACTATGAAAGATGGCAGCTCGGGGGACAATATATATCTGTTAGGCAAGAGAAGTAGAAAATGAGGTCATTTCAAAGTAATCAAATAAAAGAACTGTTGTAGTTTGCATTTGCTTTCACAAAGGAAAGCAAAACTGAGAGAGAAAACGACTGGAGACAAAGCCTAATTCCTGTTTCAAACTAAAATGCCTATAGAAATGGGAAAGCATTGATTTTTTTAAAGTCTACATGCCATTCTGAATACCTACACTTCCAAATGGAAAAACAAGGAATGTGTCAATAACTTATTCAAAGTTTTACATAAAATAATTGTAATGACTAGCTTGAGTTCTACTTCTGTTATCATTACTTTAAATAGTAAAAAAATATATCCTAGTGAATAAATAAATGAAAACTATTTTATCTCACTGGAATAGAGCCATCAAAGAGATAAACTTTCTTTTACTTTTCCCCCATTAGCGTCGAGTCTTGCCTCTGAGACTAAGTTTTTGGCTGAGGTAGCAGGGTGCTGGTGATTGGGTGGAGGGGAAGGAGTAGGCAGGCAGAGGATACCCTCAGTCTTTCTGACTCATTTCACAATAGCAGGTCAATAACAGGCTAGCAGTCAATCACCTGATTGATTCCTATAGCTGATTTCTCAGAAGCTTTGATATCAAACAGCAAAATAAATCCAAATCTATATCTTTTCTATACTATAGACCACAATGAAGTCATTACTCACCAGAAAAATTTCAATGGCACCAAGGATATACATGGCTGCTGCAAATGTGGTTCCAAGATAAAAGCAGAGGCCAACAGCCCCACCAAACTCTGGGCCCAGTGCTCGGGAAATCATAAAGTATGAGCCCCCAGCTAAAAGACAGAACAGAAGGTGAACAGGATAAAAAAAAAAAGCATGTTAGTAACAGCAATATAAACGAGTTGTAATAAGAAGGATGTTTTCAGGCTCTTGAAAACCCTGAATGTGATAAAAAGTAGATTTCCCAGTAGGGAGTATAAGGTGAAACCTTCATACTGCACATCTAATGCGCCACATAAAGCAGCACAATTTGTCAGTACTACTTGGAAAGATATCAGGGAATATTTACCACAGGCATGAGATAGTTGAATAAAATACATATTCTAACTAAAAGAAGCTAAGAATGCAGTATAAGTTACAGATTCTAGCTTAAAACATAGAAAGATTTTTAAAAGAAGGTATTCTAAAGTCAAATAGTGTTAGTGCCTGTGGCCGACAGACTAAACAGTATTCTGTTCCTTGGAAGTTTGCACCTCTGGCTTTATAGCATAAGCATACAGTAATCAATGACAATCCCTGAAATCCAGTCTTAGCTACTGACCTGGCACCACTCCATTAGTGGCAATGGCACTCATGGAGATAGCAGTCAACATTGTCTGTAAAGAAAGAAAGGAGAAGATTGTTACTGTATAAAGATGACATTTCTGTACTACTTTCCCATCTGTGGACCTCAGAGCACTTATCAAATATTTAACTCTACCTATTTTTATGGAGGGAGTTGCCTGTCATACCAAATGGTATGGAAATGAGATGATGTGCTTCAACACACTGCACTAGTCACACTACTGGTATCTGGAATACTCTGTTAAAACACTCCTACATCATAGTCAGTAGGCTAGGTGCTATTAAGAACCACTGATCTCACCCTAAAAACTTGGAAAACAGACTGGAAACTGACTAAAGACTGGCTACGATAACAAGAATAATATTCAGTTAGAAGGGGAACCACTGAAGACTTCTGAGCTCATGAGAACTGTATTTTAAAGACATTACCTGATAGCAGCAGAGTACAGAATGGACTGCAGATAGGAAGTAGATGGAAGCAGAGTGACTTATTAGTAGGCTATTGTAGTAGTTCAGTGAGAGGTAAAGACTGCAGTGGTAGAAGTGGGAATATAAAGAAAGGGTTGAACAAAAGAGATTTCAGAGGGAGACTTGATTGGCCTTGATAGCTGATGAGTTATGAGAGGCAATCAAGGAGCCAAATATGGCCCTGAAGTTTCAAGAATAAGAAACTGGGGGAAAAAAAAAAAATGGAGGTACCATTAAGTTATTCATGATATGGACTGTGTCTGCTTACCCTGCTTCGCATAGTATCAGCTGAGCACAGGGAGTGTATAATGGTGATAGTAATAAAAGAGGTCAGTAGACAGCTTAACAATAAAATAAAGAATTTTATAATAATCTACCAACTTACAATAAAAGTGAGAGATGTGGCTGGGATACACAGATAAGAGGAGTTTAAATTAAAGGAAGACCAGAATGTTCTCAGTAAAATGGAGAGAAGACCTGGAAAGAACACACCAATTTCTGGGGAGGGGATAACGGATAAGACTTCAAAACAAAACAAATACCTCTTACCCCCAAACAACAATCAGCTTTGTTTATTGGTACCACACTGGAGTAGTACATCACATTTTCTAACACATTTTCTGTCACAACACTAGTGTTATCAAATTCAAATGCTTTGTATTTTGAATTTTTTGAAGTCAGGGACTGTGTTTTCTAATTCCTACAGAAGTTTTTCTTTGTAACTTTGAGTACATCATATTACAGATATAAGCAGTGAATAACTGACACTAAATAACTGAAAATCCTTTAGATTTTAATATCAAAATAATCTTCCCTGTTGAGATCATGAGTCTTTCCCCAGTACATATTCTTTCTTTTATTCCCAAAAAGGTTAAGCATGATACTCTTGAGCTTTTGCAAGGCTCCATGTGATCTTCAGGGGCCAGCTCGGGACTTACACAGCAGCAGCAGATAAGGACAATTGCAAAGGCCTGCAGAACTCCAGCTGTGCCCACCACCCATGTAAGGCGCAGAAACAGGATCACTCCAAAAATATTCTGTAGACATGGGAGGTAGACACCCATGAAGGTACCCATTTGGGGGGTCTGGAAAGAAAGATGTTGACAAAAGAAAAAAATCACACAGTCATCTAGAAAAGATGATTCATCCATTTACTTTTATATAAAAACTTGTGCCCTATCATTTTACTTGCAAAGCAGAGATGTTTAAGCAGTCTTTAAATAGGCACATACATATACAATCTCCATCTTAACAAATGTCTATCACCATGCCTTTTATTATTCCTAGAGATATACATTTTAACTTTACATAGTTCTCCACATATTTTTACATAGGCACAAATAAACTTTTAAGTGCATCCCCAATGATTTAAAATTTTCTGTTCTTCAAGGCCAATAGCTTTTCCTTAAAAAAAAAAAAAAAAAGGATAATGGCTTGATGAAATTCCTTAGTAGTTGGTAAATGTAGTTAATAAAAAGATCTAAGGGTCATTTTACTCCTGAATAACCAGAAACCTTACTTGTAATACTGTTCCAAATTTTCATGTTGAGAAAAACTGATATTTGGTCTTTGAAAAACCCAACAACTTCACAACAGAGAGATGGCATCAGTCGATGGGTGTGGACACTTTCCCTTTGAAGTGTTATTTCCTTTTCCTAGAATGCTTGTCTCCCAGCTACTAATTCCACGGCACACTCCCTCATGTGCCTGGCATATACCAAGCAGTCAATAGTTCTCAAGCACAGAGTGATGCCCTGGACATTTCCTCCTTTCTTGTGTACTGGGCTCTTTATATTTGTCCTTGTTATTCTAAGGCCTCACCTTGGTGGGCTTCTTTTTCCCTTCAGTGATGTTCTCTGCCTCTTCATGTTCCTTTGCTCCTTGTGTCAGGTTAGTGTAATTGGCCAAGCGGCTGAGCAGAGAAGACACCTTTGGTCTGGTGTCCATTTCTTCCTATAAAGACAGAAATAAGAAAGAAATAAATGATGAAGAACACTGAGAATAAGCATCAAAATGATCCCTCTACCAGAAAACTGCAAAGTAAATAAGAAAAAATTTCACAGGTAAATATTTTAAGAAAATTTATCAATTTATCAATTATTCACCATAATTATAATATGTAATTAGGGCTACATGAATTCTTATAAAATTCTTATAGAATTCTTATAAAATTCTTATATGGAAAGCTTTATGACTCTAAGAGCTTAATTTAACGGAAAACACAAAACCATGCTGGCCCCTGTAGACAGTTGTAACCTCATAAAGAACATTGATCACATCATCTTTAACAACGGTACTACTAACAGTCTACTAATATTTATAGCTATTATTTATAGCACCAAGCATGGACAGGTCAATGAAAAACTTTTGTGAGTGAACCAAATATTTACCTCAGACCCTTTCTTGAAGGAAGCTATGAGAAAATATTTAAAAAACAGGAACACCGAGGAAAGTGGCACTCGAGTCACTGTCCAAAGTAAGACAAAGCAGCACTGGACTAAACCAGGCTCCTTTTGACAACCGGCCACAGACCCCCTCAGAGTGCATTCTATCTTAGTCGGATGAGACATTCAGGTCCTCTTAATCCAGCAGCCTCCTTCCTACCCTGATTTTTAATTAATAGTTCTAAAGTAAATGTCATTCATCACAAACACAGAGTTGAAAAATTTTATACTTAGTAAATTATTACAACATAAACACTTAAATCCTAGTTAAATTAGACAGCCAGTTTCTCCATATGCCTATGATATCAACATTCCTCTTTATTTCATAGAAATTTGATTTGGTTATTCATTAATTAGCAATAATTAGATCACAAAGATTAAATCAACTACAATGACAAACTATAAGTATTGTATTTTTACCGTTAGTTATTAAATTATCCAACCTGTACTGTTTTAAAACTAAATGGGATGGAAAACAGCGATCTTGAAATTACTATTCCTGAAATCTCTGCCCTGGTTTTCTCCCAAATATTACCTCAAAGAGTGCCAAATTTTTATCAAAATATTCATCTCCTTCTTCATAATTGGAATTGTTAAGATAAGCATTTCGAGCTTTCTTATGTCCATCATCTGGAAAAAAAAATTAGCCAAGTTAATTTCTCATTAGTATTGAAGAAGCATCAGAACCAAATAACTGCATGTTGCCTCTGTAATAATAGAACCTATTTTCATTTTCGAATTTTCACATGAGAGTGGTAAAATTCAATCAGCATTGCTTGAAGAATGTGACTCCTTCTTGAACAGGAGCAAAAGCAAATCTCTAAGAAGTAAACATGGGTTATTCCTTTTTGTAACAATATGAAGACCTCTGGAAACACTATTCTTTTAAGATTCTAGCCTATAGAGATCCTACTCTTAATGTCACCCAAATCGAGGATGAAAAAAAAAGTCATTGAGTACCTGCTCAGTGTACAACACTGTGCTAGACAAGGGCTACTTTACATACTGTTGCTGTTGCTAAGGGCAGTAAAAGCCCTCTGCCTTAAGGGCTGTCTCACCTTTTATAAATGACGTTGTTTTTATACAAACATTTGCCACATATATTTTTACGTTAAAAGAGGCACTCCACAAGAATTTGGTGAACCCGCTATGAGGAAAAAAAAAAAAGAGTGAGATTGGGTTCCCTAAAACAGTAGAGGTTCTGTTGTTTGAGTGCTTTCTTAACTTTTATTTTCTATTGTATAAAAGTTACATAGTTATAATCGCCTGGCCAGAGAGAAAGAAAGAAAAATTTAAAAATTGTGTAAATGTCATTAAAAACTAAGATTTTTAGGGACGTCCCTGGAGGTACAGTGGTTAAGAGTCCACACTTCCACTACAGGGGGCATGGGTTCGATCCCTGGTTGGGGAACTAAGATCCTGCATGCTGTGAGGTGAGGCCAAAAAAAACAAAAACAAAAAAGCCCCAAATCCTAAGATTTTAAACATTAAGGAAATAGAGATCAATACAAAAATTAAAGAAATTAAAGTCCCATAACCTTAAATATGTAAGATGAGCTTCAGAAATGGCCAACAAGCTATCAAAATAACTAAGTCGTGTCAAAGGACAGAAGAGCCAATCTGAAGGGGTTCCCACTGGCTACAAATGGGATAATGTGAACACTGAAAATACACAATGCAATGAATTGAAATGCAAGTACTTGAAATATCCAAGATAGTATGTAAAAAAATCTAGTCCCCTTTGCAGAGTTGCTATGGAAACATCAAGGTCTGAAAAATAATAAATGTAAAGAATTAAGCAATTATTCCACCTTTCCTGTACCAACTATATTTCAAGGTAACCAAACAGTTAAAGAAAATTTCTTCATTACAGAAACATTCTGGCTAATAAATGGGGATGGAATGATATAATTAGAAAAAAAATCACCAATCTTCAACCCCTAATAAAATAATGGTTATGAGCAGTGATCATCAATGGTTGCTAAAACCATTAGGTGAAAGGCTGAGGCATAACCCACTAATCAATCTGGAACCCACTGATCAATCTTAACATCACTAAAAGTGGGGACAACACAATCTTCTAAAGTAACACAACGAAAAATATACTGTACAACTTATGATATATTTTACCCAAAGAATGGAAGCTGAATCTAACCAAGCCTCTAAATCTAACTACCAGTTCACAGAAAACAAAGGAGGAACTAGTTAAACATCACCACAAATATGCAGTCATCAAATTCAGAATGTGGAAAATTCCACATGACAAATAATCTGATTTCATCAACAAATAAACGGCATTAAACTAAAATAGGCGAACTCATAAATTAAGAGACTTAAGATGACATACCAAATCAATTGCAAGGTGTGAAACTTGTTAGAATCCTGACTAAAACCAAATGTCAGAAAACAATCAGAGGAATGTGAACATGGACTGGTTATTTTTTTAAAAAGGGCAAGTAAAATCATATGATATCTGGAATTTTCTTTAAAATATTCTGGGAAAAAAATTGGTGGGGGCTTGAAAAAGGACTTCCAGCACTGTTGAAGCTGAGTGATGGGTTCATGGAGGTCATCATGCTATTCTATTTACTTTTCTGTACCTTTGGAAATACCCTAATAAAAAGTCAAAAAAAGAAATGCAATTATTTTCCTCTCATGTTTCCAGAAAATTCTAAAGAGAATGACACAGCTAAAAATTATCACCACTTTTGAGTAATTCATTTAATCAGGGACTTCCCTGGTGGCACAGTAGTTAAGAATGTGCTTGCCAATGCAGGGCACGTGGGTTTGATCCCTGGTCCGCGAAGATCCCACATGCAGTGGATCAACTAAGCCCGTGAGCCATAACTACTGAGCCTGTGCTCTAGAGCCCACGAGCCACAACTATTGAGCCCGTGTGCCACAACTACTGAAGCCCGAGCGCCTAGAGCCCATGCTCCACAACAAGAGAAGGCACCGCAATAAGAAGCCTGCGCACCGCAACGAAGAGTAGCCCACGTTCTCTGCAACTACAGAAAGCCCGTGTGCAGCAACAAAGACTCAACACAACCAAAAAATAAATTAATTTTAAAAATTCACTTAATTCCATAAGTATTAAGTTCTTATATGCTGGGCACTACAACAGTAGACAAGGCAGTTAAAGACTGTACTTTCATTGTTTACTGAAATCACAGAAGACAGAAAAGTACTTTAAGAAAAGTGGTAAGTTCAATGAAAAAAATGAAATGCACTGGGCTAGATTATGATTGGGGATGGGAAGGACATCTGATAACTCTCGGTAAGATCTTTAGAGTGCTGGTAAGCAGGCTCTCCAGAATTAAAAAACATACGGTGGGAGAAAGGCTCAAGAGGGACAGGATATGGGGATATATGTATACATATAGCTGATTCACTTTGTTGTACAGCAGAAACTAACATGACATTGTAAAGCAATTATAGTCCAATAAAGATGAAAAAAAAGTTAAAAAATATATACTGATCTATAGTATTTGCCAATTTCTGTGGTGTAAATACTCACATATGCTAATTTTAAACTACTAATGTGAAGTCACTGAACATAGTTTTGGGAAGAGATGCGTACAAATTGGCTCTCATGAGCTGGTATGAGCTGGCTGGCTGTAGCATACCCTTGGCACAGGATGGTCAAGAAAAACCTGCATTTAAGGCAGAGGGGACAGCAATTTAAAAAGATCCTAAGGCAGAAACAATCTTAATGGATTAATAGAATAGATAACAAGTCTGAAATAGAGTTAGGAAAGGACAGAGTAGTTAAAAAGTCAGGAAGAAGTCAGATCATGTAGTTAGCAAATGGATGGCTCTTCCAAACCCATTTATTGAGGCTTTTGCCACCGAACTATTCTAGATAACAACAATATGGTAGGGGCTGGGGCTGAGGAGAGAGTCATGTGAGAGTGTGTTAATGTTACTTCCTTTTTTGGGGGGGACAGGGGTATAGATAGCATTTTTTTAAAGTAAGGGATTCAAAAAGAAAAAATGTGGAAAAAACTGAAAACTCAGAGTGACAGAACAGTTCAAATATATCAATAATACCAATAATTATAATAAGGCAAAAAGACAAAATTTACAAGTTAAAACATAAAGACTGACATATTGGATTAAACAACAAAATCCAGGCATATATTGTTTACAAGAGACATAATATGCACACACAAAGGCTGCAACTAAAGGAAAGAGATATATCAGGCAAATACTAATCAACATAAAGCTGATACAGTTTTATTATTAGCAGATAAATTTTTCTTTAGGAGAAAAACTTTTATTAGGAATGAGAGGGTAACCATATAACAGAAGACTTAATTCACCAAGAAAGTATATAAATTTTAAACATACATCTATTGTTTATAGTTATCTCTTTCTATGTAACAAATTACCCTTAAATTTAGTGGCTAAACAATACACACTTATCTCAGTTAGTGGGGCCTAGGAATATAGACATGGCTTAGCTGGGCCCTCTGCTTCACAGTCTGCTGCCAGGGCTGTGGTCTCACTGGAAGGCCTGGGGAAGATCCTCTTGCAACCCCACTTTCACAGTTGGCAGGATTCACTTTTATTCAGGCTGTTGGTCAAGGGCCGTTCTCAGTTCCTTGCCCCATGGGACTTTCCATAGGGCAGCTTACAGCATGGAGGCTGGATTCCCGCAAGCAAGCCATCAAATAGCCAGAGAGGGAGTGCAAGACAGATGTCACAGTCTTTTTGTAATCTCATTTTGAAAGTTACATCTCCTTTCCCATATTCTAGTAATTAGGAGTCATAAAGTCCAGCCCTCACTCAAAGGAGAGAGGATTACACAACTGGCATGCATGAACACCAGGGAGAAAGGATCAACAGAGCCAATTTAAAAGGCTGTCTAGGGAATTCCCTGGTGGTCTAGTGGTTAGGATTTGGTGCTTTCACTGGTGTGGCCTGGGTTCAATCCCTGGTGGGGGAACTGAGATCCTTCAAGCCAAGGGGCATCCCCGCTCCTTTAAAAAAAGGCTGTCTACCATATCCACCCATCCATCCATCCACCCACCAATCCATCCATGCCTCAAAATATCTGAGGCAAAATGGACAGAATTATACCAAGAAATTAATAAACCTACCATCACACAGGGAGATTTTTAGCATACTTTTCTCAATAATTGATAGATGAAGCAGATAAAATAGGAAGGGTAAAGAAATCTGAATAGCACAATGAATAACCCTGACCTTAATGGAGATAGAGTTCTGTATGCAAAATTAGAGACTATACATTTAAATCAAACATACATGGAAAATTTATATATGGAAGGTTATCATGTACTAGATCTTAAAGACTGAACAAATTTCAAACAGATATAATATAAGCTATGATCCTGGTATATGACAACAAGTTAGAATTTAATTATAAAAAGATAAACTTAAAATCCTTGCAAATTTAGAAATTAAACCCCACACACTGCTTAACAATTCAAGGATCAAAGATTAAAATACTTAACACTGAATAACAATGAAAACACTACCTAATGGAACTTGTATGATGCAACAAAAGTAGCGCTTCAAAGGAAGATTATTGCTTTAAAATTTTACATTAGCAAAGTAAAAATAATAAAATTATATGAGCTAAGTACCTATTTTAAGAAGCTAGAAGGAAAGGAGAATAAATCCTAACACAGCAGAAGGAAAAAGATAATGATAGTCATTACCAGCTGTCTTTTGGTTAAGTGTCCTTTTCTGTCTTTCCATTTTCCATTTTTCCTGGGTCCATATGCTTTAGGTAGATCTCTGGTAAACAGCAAGTAGCTGTATTTTTAAAAATCTGACAATCTGTCTTTTTAATTGTCAAGTCCATCAACCTTAGCAATTGATATATTCAGACTGAATTCTACCATTTTTTAATTTCTCTTTGGTTTTCTTTCTCTATGATTCATTTTCATTTTCTCTCTGGATTTTTTGGTTTGTTTTTCCTTATTTCATTTTTTCTCTCTCCTCTCTTGGAGTTTCCACACTCTACTTCTATCCTTTTAATCAGTTCCAACTCTCTCCTCCTGACTTACATAATATTACTGACATTTCCAGGAGTCTTTAAAAAACAAAAACAAAAACTACACAAATAAGACACTGAAATTATTTCATATTGACAACACTGACTTGGGTCAAGGTCCACATTTTCCATTTCATTTGTTCAATATTCTTTGTTACATTTCAGAATACTAGTCTTCTGGGATCATTTTCCTTTTACCTGAAGCACATTCTTTAGAATTCCTTTAGAGGAGGGTTTCTCAAACTCAGCACTATGAAATTTGAGACAATATACTTATTTGTTGTGGGGGACTATCCAGTGCATTTTAGGATGTTTAAAAGCATCCTTGGCCTCTAGTCACTAGATGCCAGTAGCACCTCCAATGGTGACAATAAAAAATGTCTCCAAACATTTCCAAATATCTCTTGGGGTACAAAACTGTCCCTAGCTGAAAACTAATAGTTTAGAGCAAGTCTTGTGATAAAAAAAGTTGTTGGCTTTTACTCATCTACAATTGTCTGTATTTTCCCCTTAATCTTAAGTGTCTTGCTAAACACAATTCTAGGATAATAAAATGTTTGCAAACACTTTTTAAGACATTATTTGTTTTGTTATCTGTTTGTTGAGAATTCTGTTATTCTGTCGTTCCTTTGATGTTCTGTTTTTTCTCTCTGCTGCTTTCCAAAGCTTTTCTTAGGTGTCTTGCAGCTTCATTAAGATATGTCTAGGTGTATTTTCTTTTTGGTCACAAACACCCTTCAACTGTTTCTAATCTACTATTTAACTCCATTTTTAAAATATCAACAACTATTTGTTTTCCTTCTCTTTAAACAGTCTTTCATTCCTGGCTACCATGTTCATCTTCCTGCATCCTTTATTTACTTAGACATTTAATGGTGTTATATCCCAGACTCAATACCACTTCAGCCCTCTTGAGGGTTACAGGAGGAAAGGAGTTCCAGCTCCAGCATACTACTTCCCTGCCCTATAATACTGCTGCTATAAAAATCTGACTTCAGAACTATCCTGCCCCATCCCACTGCCTGCTGGCCTAAGCCACCTCCTGCAGCTCTGGCTTCCCTTGCTGCAGCCCTGGCACCTCTATGTTTGGGGCCTCTCTAGTCTCAAGTTTCAGGTGCAACTACCTTCACTTTCATACACTTTGGTTCTGGAGGTTTCTGGCCCAACTTCTACTTGCTTGCTTGCTTGCTTAATTGGGGGGGGGGGGGCTTGCAAGAATGTCCCTGGAGACTTTGCCTGCATTTATGAGACTAATGATGCCTCCCAGATTGTCTTACCCAGGGTCTACTTGTGATGGTGTTTTGAAATGGGAGGGTCCAATAGATCTCCTGGTCAACTATGAAAGGTCAGGGCTTTCCACGCAAGGAGCAAAGCTCTCATCAGAAGTGGTTAACTGAGAGACATGGATCAACCAGGTATGAAATCAGCAGTGGTTATACTGAAGGGCATGGATCAGTTCTTGGTCTGAATATCTTGGAAATCATGCTGCTTCCAATCTACAGCCTTCAGAAGTCTGGGTCACTACTATGACCCCAGGAAATCCCAAGTGGAATGGAAATTCCAGTTCCTGAATAGCAAATAACCTTTACACTGCAAAAACTAAAAACCAAACCCGTATGTGTTTTAGAATTATCCAGAATCATAAGATTCCTTTGAAGGATACCTACTGAGACAGGCCTCAGTAATGCTTTGAATTAAACACTATTATGTTTCTTTTTTCTCATTTTACCAACCATATGATGCCGATATTATTGGGAAATTTACTAGTGTTTCATTGCACAAGTCAAACGAAAACTGACAGGAATGCCACTGGCTCTAATGAAAATTTCAGATTTCCATTTGTTGTGGCAGACTTTTTTTTTGTAAGCAGAAAAAGGGTGTACCAAATGTCCTGCTCTTTATAAGCATTTTACTGTGGTGGTGCTATTATTTCTATAATGTTGCTTTTTTTTCAATTACCACTTACACTACAACTTGGCCTTAAGATAAACCTCAAATTCCTCCCTTAGACTCCTGAGCTTGTCTAATGGCCTTTGTCGGTCTGAGCTAGGCAGAACAAGAGAGGTTTGGGTCTGAACTATGTGACTAAGTAAACATGAAAGGATGTCTACAATGTTATAAATTATGTTTTTGATTTTTAGTTTGAGTCAATAGTCAAACAAGAGGCACATGTTATGCTTGGTTGCTGTACTTCTTAAGTCTATTGCTTTCTCTCTTTTTCTTTGCAATTTATTTGTTGAAGAACCTACATCATATGTTCAGTAAAGTTTCTGATGGTCTAGATTTTGATGAGCACCCGTGTGATGCTGTTTAACATGTTGCTCTGCTTTCCTCTATTTCCTATAAATTGGTAATTTGGTCTAGAAGCTTAACCACATTCAGTATTTTTATAGGGGAGGGAGGAAAACACCTTCATAGTGGTATTCTGATCTTCCAACAGGAGGTACATGTTATTTGGCTGTCTTTCTTTTTGAGGTACTAGCAACTGCTGATGATTAATGCCTAGATTCATTAATTTATGAAGGGTTACAAAATGGTGATATTCTATTATTCTTCCTTAATTTATTAGCTGAAATACTTTTATAAAGAAACATTCCCTCTAATTTACTATTTGGTTACCCACTGGTATAGTTAACAACAAGAGAAATACTTCATTCTTTCCCTTTAGACCAATTCTCAGAATAATTAATTGGTTCACTAGAATACTCCAATGATGACCAATTTTTTACGAACTCATGAATTCAAATACTGGATATGTTTCAAATCAAATCCTTTTTTTGCATCTATTAAGATGATTATATGATGTTTTTCCTTCAATATGTTAATATACTAAATTATATAAATTGATTTTTAATAATAAACCAACCATGTATTTTTGGCAGAAACCCAACAGGTCACGAGAGTAATTTTTAAAAATATAGTTGACTCCTGAATAATGCTGGGGGTTAATCAAAGTATAACTTATAGTTGACCTTCCGTATCTGAGGTTCCTCCTCTGGATCTGCAGATTCAAGCAACCACAGACTCTGTAGTACTGTAGTATTTACTACTGAAAATAAATCCTAGTATAAGAGGACCAGTGCAGTTCAAACCCACATTGTTAAGGGTCAACTGTATATTGCTTGATTCAGATTGCAAATAATTCATTTAGAATATTTGTATCTGTGTTCATAAGTAACAATGACCTATATTGTCCTCATCCTGTCATTGTTAAGTTTTGGTATCAAGGTTATGCAAGTCTCAAACTGAGTTGGGGAGTGTTTACTTGTTTTCCTGTTCCTTGAGAGGAACTGTAGAAGAGCACAATTATTTTTCCTTGAATGTTTGGTAAAAACTGTAAAAATGCCAGGGCCCACTGTTCATTTGTTTGCTTGCTTTCTAAAATGTTTTAAATTGAAAATTATAGATACATACACACATAAAAGTTCATAAATCATAAGCCTACAGCTTACTTCTTTATCACAACTGCAGTTTCACCTTTCTATACATCTCCTCAGCATGACCCTGAGTTTTGCAAGAGATCTGATGAGTCAGTGGGATAACACTGAAATAACTTCACCCTGTTGACAGGAAAAGCATTTAGAAGGTCTGAAAGATCCTATTATAAACTCCTTTCAGCAGGCAAGGCAACTGAAGCAGTTTTTCAACTACATGGCTAAATTATCCTAAATGAGGTTTTTATAGAATCTGGCAAGATTTTAATTCAAGCTACCAATGCCTTTTCTGAGCAACTATAAGATGATTAGGAAATATAACAAAAAAATTATCTTTCACTCTTTTGCAAACTCCAAATTTTAAAAAATAAACTAGTAAGGGGAATTCCCTTGTGGTCCAATGATTAAGACTCCGCACTTTCACTGTCAAGGGCATGGGTTCAACCCCTGGTTGGCGAACTAACATCCCGCAAGCTGTGCGGGCGTGGCCAAAGATAAATAAATAAATTAAAAAATAAACCAGTAAGGATTTTGAGGCTGTAGTTAAATGGGAGACAGAGGATGACAGTTATTATTAACAGCATGAGAAAAAAAGGAGAATATAATCTGACCTAATGAACCTAGGAGAGAGAGAACCCAGGGTAGCAGGATAAACTTACCTACACTGGATAAATTCCCAGGTTTATTTAAAAGTGAATGCAATTGTAGGCTGCCAAATGAGATTAATGTCTGGAGTAATCTCTCTGCAAATACTAGGGTTTTTAGCTAATAGTGACTGAGAGAACGCTCACGATCACATACTACTTCTTTTTGCATACAATTAATTAATCTACTATCTTTTACTACAAGTGCTTAATTGGAAACAAAATCCAGCTCAGTAACACTGAAATGGTAGGAACTCCCTAGCTGTCCACTTCTTTAACTAAGTCCTTCCCTCCCTCCATTACACACGTGCTCCTGCTCAAATGATGAACCACTCTCCAAACATCTCTCCCTGTCAGGCATGTATTAGAGAGAGAAGCAATTTAACATTTTAGGGGGAAACGTATTATTTATGATCTACCAAAATCATTCGATGAAATCTTATCATTCCTGGTCCAAATATGAAATTTTTATACAGAGAAGACTAATTTTGAACAGTTTAAATAAACTATCCAATATAAAAATATTAAAAAAAGAGAATAGTGACCACTCCAATACCATAAGGCTAAGACCCTGGTGATCACATTTCTAGCTATATGTTCATGTCAAACCATTTACTTAACAAATATTCATTAGGTGCCTAAGGTGTCAGTGTTCCAGCACATAAACTCACTCAAAGGAATGAGAATTAAGACCAGAAACTTAAGTCCTTAACACAGAAAGAGCAAAAAATGAGTATCCCAGTTTCTTCAACTAATACTCTGAACTTGTAATAAGCAAACAAGTCAACTAGTTTCTCTATTTTGGACTTTTGATAGCGTATATTTCCCACAGCTGCTTTGCATATATTCAAACAGCTAAAAGTTTAACAATGCATAAATCAAAGTAAACATCAAATCAAAAGACAGACTTAAAATAGCTGTTAATATATTTAAAAGTACTTAGCTCACTCATAAAGAGGTACAAATAAAAACTAGAGATGCCATTGTCACCTACTAGTTAAAGAAAAAATTTTAAGATTGATAATATCTACTTTTGATGATAGGGAGCCGCGTATGCTTCCATATTCTTTATTGGTCGGTTCAAGTTGATGCATCGTCTTGAAAACATATATACCTTTTGACCAGGGAATCCCACTGTTAGGAATTTATCCTAAAAATATACTGGCAATGAGAATGCAAGGATATATGTACAAGATGTTCACTGCAACATAATTTGTAACAGTAAAACACCTTGAAATAACTTAAATGCTCACGAATAAAATTATAGCATGGGAATAAATGAAATACCTATTCTACTACAAAGAAATAAGGCAGATCTTTACGTACTGATATGGGATGTCCAAGATAAAATACTAAGTGAAAAAAATGAAACCACAGAACAGTCTGTATAACTCCACTCACAGAAAAAGGAAAAAAGATAGTCATAGTATATAATTTATAAATGTGTAATTAAAAATTTCTGTAAGAATTCACAAGACAGTGTCAATAGCAAGTACCTTGGGGGAGAAGAGGTGAGGTGGGGAGAAGAGATACTTTAGAGGACCTTTAAATTTTTTATATATACTTTTTGTATTGTCTGAGTTCCTCACCAGAGTATGTTTTATTTTCATATTTAAAAAATTCATCAGTTCTGAGACGTGGAATCCTTGTCAAATTACAAGTTTACTGCAATTTAAATACACGACACCTAGAAGAAATCAATTCATTTCCATAACTTATTTCACAGAATAGGAACTGGAACATCAATTTCTTTGGCTCACTGAAGGTCGTGCTGTTTATGAAGTACTTTCAGAAATTAAAATAAGGTGATCACAAGATATTATAGGATATTATATCTTCTTTTCAAAATTATTTTGGAAAAACAAAGCTCTCTTATAGACCTTTTTTAAAACTACAGACCATGTAAAATTACTTTTTAATGTAACTAAATTGAGTCTTAGCAATCAATTGTAGAAGTAAATTCCTAAAACTTACCAAGTTGGGAATAGAAATAGCAAGAAAAAAAGCTGAGGAGTGGAAGGTAGAAAAGGGGTACAAAAAATAGAATTAGAGAAGGGAGTAATGTCTCTTAGTATAAGCAGGAAAAGGGTGACTTCAGAGAGAGTCAGCACCCACAGTAATACTATACCTAACAGCTGGCTGTGTTCCCCTGTGATGGAGTTCTGACTCGGGTCTGAAAAACAAACAATTGAAAAGAAAAGAAAAATGAATGAACAAAACAAATAATTTCTTAAAAATCAGCAACAAAAGTCAACCAAGGAAATAAGCAAAAAAAAAAAAATTGTAATGCTCAAGAAACATTAATGAAAGGATATTAAAAATAGAACTTATAAAAAATAATCCCACAGCTTTCTCAAAAAATTAAACAATAAAAATACCATATGACCCATGGTATACACCCAAAAGAATTGCAAACAGGGACTCAGATCCTGTACAACAATGTTTATAGCAGCATTATTCACAATAGCCAAAAGGTGGAAATAATCTGTGCCCGCCAAAGATGAATGCATAAACAAAATATGATACAGGTGGTCCCTGACTTACGATGGTTTGACTTAAGATTTTTCAGTTTTATGATGGTGCGAAAGCAATATGCATTCAGCTGAAACCATACTTTGGATTTTGAATGTGTGTGTGTGTGTATTTTTTTTTTCTCTTTACTGTGCCACATGACATGAGGGATCTTATTCCTCTGACCAGGGATTGAACCTGTGCCTCTGCAGTGGAAGCACAGAGTCTTAACCAATGGACCACCAGGGAAGTTCCTGGATTTTGAATTTTGACCTTTTCCCAGGTTAGTGATTTGCAGTACAATACTCTCGTGATGCTGGGCAGGGCAGCGAGCCATAGCTCCCAGTCAGCCACAGAATCAGGAGAATAAACAACAATTACAACCATTCTGTACCAATACAACCATTGTGTTCTCTACTTCCAGTACAGTATTCAATAAATTACATGAGATACTCAACACTTTATTATAAAATAGGCTTCGTGTTAGATGATTTTGCCCAACTGTAGGCTGATACAAGTGTTCTGAGCACGTTTAACATAGGCTATGCTAAGGTATGATGTTCAGTAGCTTAGGTGTAGCAAATGCACTTTGACTTAATATTTTCAATTTAGGAAGGGTTTATCAAGATGTAACCCTACTGTAAGTCGAAGAAGATCTATACATACATACGATGGGATATTATTCAGCCTTAAAAAGGAATCAAGTTCTGATACATGCTACAACATGTATAAACCTTGAAAATATTACACTAAGGGAAATAAGCCAGAAGCAGAACAAATATTGTATGATTCTATTTATATGAACTATCTAGAAAAGGCAAATTGACAAACTTAGAGACAAAAAGTAGGTCAAAGGTTACTAGAAATGGAGGATATAAAATGGTGAGTCTCATCTATGTGCCCTCAGGAAGACAAAACTTAAGGACTAAGAGGCTGATTTCCCATAAATGCCTGATTTATAGAAACAAAATTTTCTCAGATGATGGGGGGGGTTGACCAGAGGTTGTCTCGTATCAACTTTGCTAAGTTTTGCCAGAGGCATGAACAAGAGATGACCCAGGTTGGGTTAGTCTCACAAAGTCGGCTGAATTGAGCTTTGTTTGTATGACTAGACTGACTCGGTCTTCTTGGGAAGTTTTCAAGGCTGGTCTGTTTGTTTTTGATTTTAACTGACTCAAACTGAACTCTCCCCTCTTTACATTCCCTGCACGTAAATACAACTTATCCCAAACTTTCACCAGGCTCATCTGTAGCTTGCTACAGTCTGCCTGTCCCAAATTGCAATTCCTCTGCTATTGCTAAATAAACTCATCTTTTCTGGCTTGCCTCAGTTTACCTCTTTACTGAGGTCAACAGAGTTCAGAGTTTCTGTCTGGGTGATGAGAAATTTTGCAAATAATGATAATGGTTGTACAACATTGTGAATGTAATCACTGTCACTGAATTGTGCACTAAAAAATGGTTAAAATGGTAAAATGGCAAATTTTGTCTTATATATATTTTTTACTACAAAAAGTTAAAAAATAATCACATATCTCTCCGAGTCTGCCCATGTGTCTATCCACATTCAGACTGTACTTTTTTCCTCCTAATAAACATTTTACTTGCTTCACTAAAAAAAAAATATATATATACACACACACACACACACACACACATAATAATCACACAAATTTGGCCATAAAGTTCCATAAAGTAGAAGGATGATTCAGGGCCTATGACCTGAATTACATTTTCTTTTTAATGACAAAAGAACATGTGGCCATAGCAGCTGCAAGTCAAGACATAAGTAAAGCACTCATTACTACTAGCAGATATGTTCTGATTTGACTTTAAGATAAAATGACTAAACTGGCTTTTATAAAATCTCTTTCTTCAGTAACGTGTAACAAGATTAGTGACAATAAACCAAGTTCCTAATCCAACAGGTATTGACAATCACCATTTAACGACCAACTACATGCTTATTTTAAAGGCTTGAAAAGCATTAAGGGCTAAATATGGAAAAGACTCTGAGCTGCACTTTCCTCAAAGAGTAAATCTCTTGAGATACTGAGGATTACATCTGGATTCCTTGAATGTGTTTAAGGAATAAAAATAACTTTAGACCAGTGGGTCTATGAACTATAGGAAAAAAATTACATCTTCATTTTCACTAACCTCTAATTGAAGTTTAGTATTTTCTCCAAATATGATGTAGGCAACAAATTACATAAAAGTACCTGTGATTTTGTCAACAATAAATATCTGATATTTTCATATCGCATTATAGTTGTTGTATATATCTCATAATATCTTTCAGGTTCCACACTACTTTGAAATTATTGTAGTTATTAGCGTGGTTGCTAGGTTTAAGCAGGTTTAAGACTGCTTAAAGGGGTCCAAGATACAAAAAAGATTAAGAATTATTAATTTAAACAAAATTCAAATAACATTTTCCATGGTGTTTCTAAATATAAAATATATAAGTATATAAAGTTAAATCTAACACTTTAAAGCATACCAGACAGAAAAAACCAATCAAAATACTTAACAAATTCTGATTTCTGATGTATATAGTGTATACTATAGTATACACTACATACTTTAATCAAGGAAGAAATAAGGTAAAACTAAAGTTTTAAATGCTATGTGACCTTTCAATGATATATTTTTATAAGATTTTCTCCCTTAATTTGGTTTTAAAAAAGAGAAATTCCAAATTTTTTAAAAGATATTTTCCCCAACATACTAGAAAGTGAATTCCCATTTTAATTTAGTTTTATTTCCTATCTAAATAAAGAATATGGGTTGTTCTTGTACATAAGACAAAACTAGGACTGACAGTTCTATAGCATGGGTTTTTTTTTTTAAATAAATAAATTTATTTATTTATTTATTTTGGCTGTGTTGGGTCTCTGTTCTGCGCAGTGGTGGCATGTGAGGGCTACTCTTCGTTACAGTGTGCGGGCTTCTCATTGCGGTGGCTTCTCTTGTTGCCGAGAACATGCTCTATGTGCATGGGCTTCAGTAGTTGCAGCACGCAGGCACAGTAGTTGTGGCGCACGGGCTTAGTTGCTCTGTGGCATGTGGGATCTTCCCGGATCAGGGAACAAACTGTCCCCTGCAATGGCAGGCAGATTCTTAACCACTGTGCCACCAGGGAAGTCCCCTATAGCATCTTAATTTATTAGATCGCTCACTCATGAGCTCTCACTCTCATGTAGGGGGAGAATTGGGCCCTATCATTACAGAGAAACAAATATATAAGTAACATGAAAGGAAGAGTAGGGAAAGAATCATGTAATTTCAGAACCAGAAGAACCTTGATCATCACTAGATCTACTCTAGTGATTCTAACGAAAAAGATGCAGAACAGTTATCAGCATCATCTATTTTCCTCCCTAAAACTGTACCAACAACCCTTCTCAAGATTATGATTCCCAGATACTGTCACTAATGGGAATACCTTTATCTCTCAGGTGGGCTGGGTCAGAACAAAGTTGAGAACCTTGGATATTAACACCTACAGCTGAGAAGATGAATGCTTGCGCTAATGAGTGACCAAAGAGACATCACACTACTGACAAAAGAGAAAGGTTAAGATACAGTCTTGATGTTTGAGAACGTATGTTTCTCAATACTCTGTAATTCTAACTTTCTTGTTCTAAAATAAAGTACAATAGCCTAAAACACGTTACCTGGAATTGTCAGGGAATGCATCTATAAAAAAAAATAGAAAAACATCTCAGATAACTCAGACAGAATAGGTATGATTTTAGAGGGGGGTATATAAATGAATTTTTTTCTTAAAAAGAATTACCACCTTCTTTACTGTGTATTTCCTGGCCTTCTGAGCTGTGCATACACGATGTATGTGCATGTTTTAGTCAAGCCAGGACTCTTCCTGCTATACTGTCAGTCCTCTGTTTCTGAGGGTGTGGAACCCACAGACTTGGAGGGCCTACTGTACTACACCATTTTATAAAAGGGATTTGAGCATCTGCGGATTTTGGTATTCAAGGGTGGGGTGGTCCTGGAACCAATTCCACCTAGATTCCGAGGGACAACTGTGTTTGAGATGAGTAGAAATAAGTCTATTGTGCAGTTCCTTACAAGTTTTTCATTTATTATAATTAAAGGAATGCAGGGAAATCTTTACTTGATATTTATTTGGTAATACGAAGACTAACCCCCACGGACATGCAAAGAAATGCTTCATTAATATATGTAAAAGGTGAAACAAGGGCAAATCTAGGAGTAAACAAGCTCATGAATCCACTAGAATGAAACTAGCCATGGCTGTAAAAAAAAAAAATCACAGCTGGTAAATGGGTTTAAATTGAAGGGTGTTTCTGGGCAAGCAATCCAAATCGTGTATTCACATGATAACAGTGCTCTGAGATAAGTATGGGTGCCTTTCTACTGTCCTATGTCTGAACTCTCCCATTTAACATTCTTCCTGCCTGCGTCACTAATGAGGGCACACCCAAGTCTGCCTAATACTGGGAGTTGTCCTAAATATTACTCAAAATGATACTTGTTTTAACCAAATTACTTCCTGTAATGGGAGCTATCTGCCTATTATAATGTAACTATTTGAACCCTTTGATGGCCTTCCTAAATTAAACTACTTCTAGGTCATAATACAACCAGATTATATACAAAAGCCTGTGATAACTACAAGCAAAATGGTAGTTCAAATAAAAAATAGAAATATATACCTTTTCACAACAGGTAAATACCATTAGAAAAATGAACTGAAACTACTTCCTCGTAACAGTAATGATATGGTTACAAATGGGCACTTAATATATTTAGTTCATCCTGGGCAAATGGTAAAGAACAGAGTTTTTTTTTTTTTTTTTTTTTTAAGAACAGAGATTTTATTTAATTTCTTTCCATGTGCCTTGGAGAACAAAGAGGAAAAAAAAGTGATTGTGGGTGGTATTCACTTGCAAAACTGCCTCTATAGTTTTTCTGAAGAGCTTTATTATCTCCCTTAGTTTTTGCCCATAGCAATAGTCTTCTTCTGAATTTCCTTTGATAATCACTTCATCTACTATTCTTGGCAGAGAATTTTAAGCAAATAAAGCTAGCCTATATCTTGCATCTAAAACTCAGTGAAAAGGTTTTAGTCTTCATTGAAGATAGAATCAGTAATTTCATTAAAATAACACAATAGTGGAAACTGCTGCCTAAACTTTTAGAAAAAGAAGTAGGCATGACCAAGGGCATATACATCAGGACAATTAGCTTATTATGCTACCGTTTGTATTATCTAAACATACTGCAAAAACTACACCAAATAACCTGAAATCACCAGTCTTAACACATTTCTAATTTTCTGGACTCCAACTTTAAAAAAACCAAAGCATCATCATCATCATAAGAAGCCACTGTGACAGAATTAGGCAAAGATGATTAAAGATGGAACCAAAGACAATTACTCTAACATTCACATTTATTAGATTCTGCCTATTATGAGTAGGCTTTAATTTTGGTGGGAAACTTAAGAGGGAAAACAAGCTGAAATAAGGTAAAATCAGAAGAGCCTATCCTCTTTACATAGATTTTGAACTGACCGCAGTGAAGCTAGACAGACCTAAGAAAATTTACATGTGAGTAACTGGGTTTAAAGAAATAGATGGGTGAAAAAAATCAGGCAATTTTAGGCTAAGTAAGTAAGCAATAAGATGGAAACATAAAGTACTGCATACAAAAAGTTATTAAATCATTAGTTATTTATGTTTCAAGCCTACCCCATAAAGGAAAGTCAAAAGATCCTTATTTGAACTTTTCATATAATAGGAATATAATTTTTAAAAGATATTTAGAAGTATCTGCCAAAAAAAGATAGTTTCTGCTGGGATTTATAGTTTAGTCCAAACTATCTGCCATGGAACTGATTTCTGTAGATAGCTAACCATGGAGAGAATAAGCTGTGGTAGCAGCACTGAACCATGGACTGTACTTATGTATGGTGCATATTCCTTATTATTAATAGGTTTGGGGAGAAAATGACTTGCAGCAGGAATGTTAAGTAAATTTGGCAAATCTATTTAATAGTCAAGTAGATTTCTCTAATGTTTAATTTCTCAGATCCTCCAATATGCCGCCTAGCTAATCTCCAAGGAAGAATATAATATTCAGCATTCCTCAATATATCAGAAGAGATACCTTGTTTTTTCTCAAACATCTTGTGTAATTAGTGTTCTATGGTATATGCTCTGGGAAATGTTCAACCAATTCGTATCAATATACTAAGGTTAAAAGCTAACTCCCTGAATCATCACTCCCATTTACTCCTTCATTCCTTCTGCAATACTCCCATTAAATCAGTATTTTCCAGATTTGCCTAGTCAAAAGAATCATCTAGAATATTTGTTAAACTACAAATCCCTGGGTCACATAACTAACCCTAATGACTTGATCTCATGGGAGGAGGCTAAGATTTTGCAGATTTATGAAGGGCCCCAGATGACTACTATAAAGCTTCATTCATTCATTCATTCAACCATCCATCTGTTTAAGTATTTGAGTTGATAAGTCCCAGGCATTGTTCTATGTGATAGGGCTAGAGCAGTAAGTAAGAAAGACAAATGTGCTATTCTCATGCAGATGTGGGAAGATAAAGAATAAAAGAAAATTAAAATGAACTTATTTACAAAACAGAAATAGAATCACAGATGTAGAAAACAAATTTACGATTACCAAGGGGGAAAGGAGGTGAGGGATAAATTGGGAGACTGGGATGGACATATACACACTACTATATATAAAATAGATAACTAATAAGAACCTACTGTATGGCACAGGGAACCCTACTCAGTACTCTGCAGTGACCTATATAGGAAAAGAATCTGAAAAAGAGTGGATATATGTATATGTATAACTGATTCAATTTGCGGTACAGCAGAAACTAATACAACATTGTAAATCAACTATACTCCAATAAAAATTTTTAAAATGAATAAAAGAAAATTAATAATCAAGATTATTTTCTTTATAACACTAATCCAAAATTAAGAAGACTGAATAAAGAGGCTATTTTGTTTCATTTATTTTTTTCTTTTTGGAGAGGCTATTTTGCTTTGCTACACAGGGAAGATTTTTCTGAGGAGATTACCTTTAAGACAAGATCTGCAATGTAAAGGAGACAAACGTGAGAATCTTGACAAAGACTGATCAGCATAAAAGTAGCTACACAAAGGCCTTTGTGTTTGGGAAACATGAACGTGGCTAAAACACAGTGAGTAGGAAAGCGGTTTTAAAAAAAAGAAAGAAAGAAAGGTCAGCAAATTGGGTAGCAGATACATCTCGTAGTACTGCAGACCATGGTAAAGAGTGTGAAGTTTATTCTAAAAATGATATGAAATAGTTGGAAGGTTTTAAATAGCAGCATGACAGGTCTGATTAACCTTTTAGAAGACAGAGACTGTTGGTTGAAGACTGGATTGTGGAGAGAGCAAGAGTAAAAATGTGGGAATCAACTAGAAGTCTACTGCAGAAATCTTAGAGAGAGATGATCATGACTATAGTGAAGATGGTAAAAGTTGAGAGGCTGATGATACCTTCTGGAACGAGAGCTCATGGGTTAGCCTTCAAAGGTAATGTCCATTTTACTTTAAATTTTGTAGTCCTTTTCATTTTTTTACTCAATAAATATTTTTTGAGCACCTTCTACATGTGAAACACTGTTCTAATTACTGGAAATGTAGTAACAAAATCCCCGTCATCAAAGAGCTTACATGTTAGTGGGGAAGAAACAAACAATACACAAACAACATACGTGTCAAGAGTAATAAGAGTTATAAAACAAAAAAGAAAAGCACAGCAAGAATAGAGAGGATTAGCGGGGGGATGATTTGTGTGCTAATTCATAGTTTACACACTGAATCTAAAAAAGGTCTCTCAGATAATGTGACATTTGACCAGTAACTTGAAGTGAGGCCTCTAGCCATACAAATATCTGCGGGAAGAACACTGCAGGCAGAGGGAACAGTTGCAAAGACCCTGAAGCAGGGATATGTTGGGCCGCTCAATAAACAGCAAGGAATCTAAGTTACCAAACAGAGTAGCCAAGTAAAAGTGATAAGATATGGGAAAAGAGATGAATGTGTGTGTTGAGGGAGGGGGCACAGATCATGTGAGACCTTGTAGGACACAGTAGGGACTTAATGATTTTACTCTGAGTGAGCTAAAAAGCCACTGGAAGGTTTTGGTTTATATTTTAATATGCCCACTCCAGCTGTTGTCTGGAAAATAGACTGCAGGAGGCAAGTGAAGAAGTAGAAATAGTTAGAAGGCTTTTACAATGGTTCCAGAAAAGACAATGGCAGTGTGGATCAGCTCAGCGGGGGTGGAGGTGCGGAGAAGGGATCAGATGCTGGGTATGTTTCAATGGAAGGATTCACAAGATTAGCATGCTGATGGACTGGATATGGTGCAGAGGAGAAAGAAAGGAGTCAAAGTGTTTTTCCAGAGCAATTTGATGAACACAGATGCCACTTACTGAGCTGTGGAAGACTGGGAGAAGAGCAGTGATGGTGACGATGAATGACGGTGATAAAAGGAGGTCCTCTGAGACAGCTGTGCAGCTGTCCCGGAGCAAACACAAGGCATAAAGAAAATAGAACACGTGATTTGGAAGCAGATAAAGCTCAGGTGAGATCCCAGCTCTACCACACATTATTCATGTAACTCTGGGAAAATGATATAATATTTCTTAGCCTTAATTTGCTATCTATGCAACAGGAATAAAACTACACCACAGAAATTTACTGTGAGGATTAGAGGTGGTAGATACTCATTAAACGGGAACTATAAAGATAACTGAGACAAACCATGGAATGATCCTAAAGAGAAATAATAAAAAATTGTAGTGCTGCAAATGATGGTAAAAATTAGAATTTAGGGAGCTGGAGATATTTCTTGGAACTTTAAACATTTTGCAATCGTACAACAGTACTGAGGAAAATATAGAAGTAATGTGGGTGAACCCTTGTGTTCACTGACTTAAAATTGTATAGTCATGTGATACTAATAATTTGATTCACTCAACTTATTTCAAAATTTGATACATTTATAGTTTGGACTACATATGCATTAACATGTGATTTGAGATTTTTAGATAAAATAATTACAATAGTAAGTGCCCAAGAGTGCCTGTACTATATTCCCCATACAAGTTTATTAATGACTGCAACTCAAATAAACAATAATAATTTAATTCAGTAAGCTTTAAAGACACCTAAACCTGTTAGATACTGTGAGGAATAAAAGAATGAGTATATTTCCTGACATTAAGGAGCTCATAATCTAGTGGAAGAGTCAAATTCAACATAAAAATCTATGAAGAACCCCTCCCCCACCCCGGCATGAGAAGGTGAAGAGAAGCCCATGCAGTTATGAAATCCAACACAGAGTCAGGGCTGAAAGGGTGGAGATAGTAGGAAGAGATAAAGATCACCTACCTAGGACAGTGAATATGGTTCTATTTTTACTATTTGAAAACGTTTAGTAACCACACTATTTCACTTTTGTTATTTTTATATTTTGATTACTTCTGTAAGAATACAAGCATTCATAAATATTTATCATAATTTTACACTAAAAGTTTATTAAAATCATTTGTTCTAAACATCTTGGTAGTTTTTTAAAGTGTGATTTTAGATTATTAGGATGTGATTCCACCTTCTCCCTACACCCCTACCATTAACCCTGTTAACTGGGAGTTGAAGCACTTTATCAAAAAGAATTTCCTTATGTCTGTGCTAGAATATCTGTAACAACTCTTCAAAACTCGATGATCTCTTTTTTAGCAAGCTCAGAGCCTCTGCTTGGCAACAGTATCTAGCAAGATTAAAATCATTTATATTACATCTATTTTTAGTTTATATTTTATTTATAGAGTGGCAAACACACTGCTATTTCATTTGGTGACAAAGTTTCTTATATAAAGGAAACCAGAAAAGCAGTGACTCAATGTAAGAAAAAAAAATGAAGGCAAAAATGATACATAAAAATGGAAAGATTATAAAGGCAGTCTCTAAGGAACTCAATTTAGGGAAATTTTCCTACCATCATCATACCAACCTGCACAGCAACCCTGTGAGGAAGAATTATTCCCATGTTCCAGGAGAAACTAGCTCAGAAAACAGAAATGATTTGCCCAAGGTGGTATAGCTGGTAACCTGTGATATTGCCTTTAGTGCTGCAAGGGTCCAAAGGAGAAAAGTGACATGGACTGAGGCAGTAAGAGCTGTGATTCAAACTTCTGAAAACCTTAAAAATCATGGAGAACTCAAAATCATAGGAGAGGAATAACCATGGCACCTGTCTGGGATCGTTTGCTTGGAAGAGCTGGGTCCTATTAGGAAAAGTTTTGGACATCTAAGGGAGATGAAAAACAACTAAAATTCTCTGTGTGGAAGTCTAAAAATAAAAGTGGCATTTTAGAAGAAAACAAGAGTACAATATGCAAATGAAGTGAATGCTAGCTTTATCAGAGATCACCAGGCATAATCATTACTAGGCCACTGTAGTTTACCCATGTGCTAACACTCACCTGTAGTGTAGTCTCTAGGTGGGTGTTAATATCAATTCAACCAGTACTCTGAATGCCTAGTCTATGCCAGGTGCTGTGCTAGGCACTACAGATACCAAAAGAGTAACCCTTTGTTCTCAAGAATTTGGAGAGGAAATATGCAAATAATTATGAAAACAATAAAAATTATTGCTATAGTATAGGTACAAATACTGTGAGAATCAAAAAGGAAGGGAAACAAAACAAACTGGTGCTCAGGGATGGTGTCAAGGGGATAACTGAGCTAAATCTTGAAGGATGGGTAGTTCATCAAAAAGCAGAATGGGAACGTCCTAGGTGGCGCAGTGGTTGAGAGTCCACCTGCCAATGCAGGAGACATGGGTTCGATCCCTTCTCCGGGAGGATCCCACATGTCGCGGAGCAACTAAGCCCGTGCACCACAACTATTGAGCCTGCGCTTTAGAGCCCATGAGCCATAACTATTGAGCCCATGTGCTGCAACTACTGAGCCTAGAGCCCATGGTCCGCAACGAGAAGCCACGGCAATGAGGAGCCCGCACACCGCAACGAAGAGTAGCTTCCACTCACCGCAACTAAAAAGAAAGCCCGCACACAGCAAAAAAGACCCAACACAGCCAATAACATAAATAAATAATTAATTTTTTAAAAAAAGCAGAATGACTGAGAGAAAATAGACAAGAGGAGACATTCTACTCAGAGGGACTGACAACGAGGACATAGCTAATGGAGAAGTTCTGGAGATAACAGGAAATATATACCTAATAATATGCCTGTATACAATATTAGGTATATATTATACCTAATATATAATGTTATATTAGTCTATAATACCATACATATAAATAAATGTATTGTACCTAATATATAATATATACTTGACAGGAAAGGAGATTTTAAAAATTGATTTATAAAGTGGGTAAGAAGCAGAACCAGTCAGTATATGTATTTCCAACTTTTGATTCTTCCCCTTTCTCATTCATCAAATTCAGTCAATTGTGGCTTCCATACCAATATCTTCTTTTCATTGCACTGCCATCATTTAGAGTCATTCTTCACAGCTTGGACTGATAAAATAGTTCAATTATTCTCCCTGCCACCAATTCTCCCGTCTTTAAACAATCGTGCATTTTCCTCCTTATTAACGGTGTCTTTATCAGGTTGCTTTATTGTTTAAAAAATAAACACTTTCAAAGATCTACAAGTTAAAGTGCCAGGAGTGCCCAACCATTTTGTGAAAAGAAGATCGTTGTCACTTCTTGATTATATATATCCTGACATCATGCGTGGGGTACTGATTCAAGTCCCTCCAAGGAAAGGAAAGGGCTGCCTTTGAGGCTCTGTTCTCCACTCCTACTGTGAATTTTCAGGCTCGGCGTGGTAGTGGTAATGGTGGTGATAGCAGAGGCTAATGGCTTAAACAGCCATAAATAGATCCCAGTTTATTTGTCTGAATCCCTTGGCTTATAGAATGAACTCCAAAAACCTAATCCTGGCTTTAAAGTCCCTTTATAATCTAGCAGTCGTTTACTCCTCTCTAACCTTATCATTTGCTGTTTTTAGTCACAAACCCTCTGCTCCAAACTCTCTGGAATGCTTTGAGCCTTGATTCTAGACGTGTGCATCTTTGTATCATTTTTTCATTGAAAATTTCCCTCTCTTTTGTCTCCCCTTACCTGACTTCTATATCCTTCAAAGGTCCAATTCAAATGCTGCTTCTTCCTAGCCTTACCCTGAGGTTTAATCTTCTAAAAGGTTTAATCATCCTCTGAACTGTTGGGTATATACTGCCTTGTATTGTCTTTTAATTAATCGACTTATTAATTCCACAAATATTTACTAGGCACTTGTAAGTGTCAGACTACATACTAGGCACTGGGGCATACACAGAGATGAACAAACCCAGTAGCTACCCTTAAGAGGCTCATAGCACATATGCCTAAGACAAATAATTACAACAGGCTGCTTAAAGTGCTACACCGGAGATATAGACAAAGGGAGTGTGTACATTACATCACATAACAGAGAAGCCATAAAGGAAGCAGTGATGTTTGAGCTCAGTCTTAAAGGAAGAGTGTTTGCTTGGTATTGGAGGAAAGAACATCCAAGAAGATGAAACAAATGTGTGGAAACAATAAAGACATTCAAGAACATCTGCTATGGTGTTTAGTATATATGAGTAATAGATAAGGAGGCTACATTAGGATGTTGTAGATGATGAAGGTACGTGTATGACCTGCTGTGCAG
The DNA here is from genome assembly GCF_030028045.1 of Hippopotamus amphibius kiboko. Classification (NCBI taxonomy): domain Eukaryota; kingdom Metazoa; phylum Chordata; class Mammalia; order Artiodactyla; family Hippopotamidae; genus Hippopotamus; species Hippopotamus amphibius. The sequence continues at coordinate 177,096,088 of NC_080187.1, read as the reverse complement.
TATAGGCTTATTCTGCGGAAATGGGGAGACATTACAGGTTTAATTTAAATGGGGATGTAAAAGGATGAGATGTATATTTGAGAAAAATTCTTCTGGTAGTGACTGTAATGGATGGCTTTTGGAGGCTAGACATGAAGTGACAATGGACTATCCCAAAGCAGTATAGCTGTAGTGAGAATAGGGAGATGGGGACAGATTTGAGGATCTCATGGGAAACTAAGTAAGCAATCACTGGTCAGGGCGGGGGAAGGGGGGAGGAGGGGGAGGCAGGCGGGGGGGAAGGGGAGGCAGGCGGGGGGAGGAGGGGGAGGCAGGCAGGGGGAGGAGGGGGAGGCAGGCGGGGGGAGGAGGGGGAGGCAGGCGGGGGGGAGGGGGAGGCAGGTGGGGGGGAGGGGGAGGCAGGTGGGGGGAGGGGGGAGGAGGGGGAGGCAGGTGGGGGGAGGAGGGGGAGGCAGGTGGGGGGAGGGGGAGGCAGGTGGGGGGAGGGGGGGAGGGGGGAGGAGGGGGGGAGGGGGGAGGAGGGGGAGGCAGGCGGGGGGAAGGGGAAGGAGAAGGAGAGGCAGGGGAGAGAGATTAAATAGTTTAATACTTTGTGGGGAAGGAGTCAATAAAGTAGAAAACACAAGAGAGAGGAGGCAAGAGAGTCTCTACAGCACAGTGTACAGATAAGCACCGTTGAGAAGGAAGAAAGTAAAGGATAAGTGTCAATACAGATGGTGGTGAGAATCTGCGAGAGATGTTTTGGAATTACAGTCTACTCTTGTGAAGCAGAAGTTCAGTCACGTGCTGAACATAACAGAATAGAGGACCGGAGGTGCTTAATGAGCATTTTAGGTTTTGTAAGGAACTTAGAGAAAGAAGTTTAACTAGGATCACACAGAACTTTTGAATAGTGTTAACAGTGCACTGAGGTTGGAAATGGTGAATTTGTGACGGCATCAATTTCATAGCTGTGAAATATCCCCAGTCCCCAGCATCACAGCTGCCAAGATTAATAATGAGAGAAGGAAATAAATAAATGAATAAATTTTTTTAAAAAAGAAAAGAGAATGAGAGGAAGCCCATTAAGTCAACTTGGGACGTTGGAGGGAGGCATGGAGTCCTATCTGCCCATTTTAATTCTTTTAACATTGCTATGACAACTAAAACTCTTTGTAACATAGAGGTTTGTACATGCTATAAAATGTTCAATACATGTTTGTTAACTGACTGATGGTGAAGTGACTTCAAAGAAAAAATACCCAGAGATAGAAATTCAGTACTAGTTTCAATAAAAGCTTAATGACAGAAATAAAGATTTTAAAGTTATCACCAAAATGTAGAGGTGAAGATAAAAGTGATAAAAGGACAAACTTTTATCACTAAAGAGAGAGGAGCTGAGATCAAGCCCTGGAAATACTAGAAGAAAGTGCAATCACAGAAGGAAACAGAAAAAAAATCACTGAAAGAACTATGATTGCAATGCAGTCATGCCAGTTTCCCCCAACAAATGTAGACACTAAAAATATGAGAAAGGTAATTAAGGTGAGAAGAAGTGAAAGTGCAGAGTCAAACACACCTATGGGAGCAAAGGACACTATGCACAAGTTCCAAAGAAATTTACGAGAATTCATTTAGCAATCTTCCCTCTGATCCACCTGCCCTGGTTTAAAGAGAAAGTGGTGAGACAACACAAGCTGGCAGGTAAGTCACTGAAGCTGGAGTGGACCAAGAATCAGGGCCAGTCATGAGCCTTCTCCAGGCCACCCCAGCCCATCTCCCACAGCAGGGCCCCACTCCGTGAAGCAGGGGTACAACCCCATGTTGGAGGAGGTGAAACTGATGGCAATGGGGGGAAAATACAGAACTCCAGACAAGAAGAACTAGAAGGAGACACTAGGAGGTACAGGCAGATCTGCCACCAATTCTGGGTGCTCATCAAAATATCCTTCAAGTTCTGGTCCGTATGTTAAGCATAAGCATTAGATGGAGGCCCTTGAGGAAACCAGTACTGTTTAGAAAAGTGTCCCAAGCAAGAGGAATGTTCTTAGAAGACCACTTTTTTTGTTTGGGCTTCAGATTTGTGTAAAGAAAATGAAAATGATACAAATTATGTTCAGAACTCATTCAAATAACTAACTTTCGTTAAAACTCTTCTAAAATATACAGGAGTAAATCCCCTAGAAGTTGAAGAGCTCACCTGAGATGAACATGATTGTGATTTTAATGCAGTCTATAACACTCGGAAGATAGCAAGAGTAATAGCAAAAAGCAGATTTAATGAAGCCCACTATATAAAGATAGTTTCTTAGACCAAACCCACAAATTGATCAGCTAAGAAAAGTATAAATGACATAAGAGGGCAGTACTTACACAGTTAAAAATAATAAAAGGATCTCACCAAGAAGTAACAAAGAGGAAAGGATTTGGGGATTGCTACAAACATTCAAGAGACTGTTGCTATCTTATGTCTTTCTTTGGCTTTATGGAGGATCCAAATTACTTTTCATGCACTGTAGAAAAATGTATTTCATGTTTTCTTCATTTTATTGATAAAAGATGGTTTTGGAAGAATAAGGTCTGACCACATAGACTACCTCCTTAAGAAAAAAGGGAAGGGAATTGACCCGAACACTCAAGTTCTAAGGAGCTACAGCGCTAAGGAACTAAGGAGTGAAAGCTTTGCATTATGGGACTAAGAGGATAAGGTAAACATTTCTGATATTTTAAGAGCCTGTATTGATTTTATGTCACTGGTAAAATGATAACTGCTTAATGCAAGCTGAATTTAACATTTTATGTTTTCTAAACATAAAGAGAAGTTAAAATAGAAAGTACTGTACATGGTTAAGAATCTGCCTGCCAACGCAGGGGACACAGGTTCGATCCCTGCTCCAGGAAGATCTCACATGCCATGGAGCAACTAAGTCCATGTGCCACAACTACTGGGTCTGTGCTCTAGAGCCCGTGAGCCACACCTATTGAGCACGTGTGCTGCAACTACTGAAGCCCACGTGCCCAGAGCCTGTGCTCCGCAATGAGAGAAGCCACCACAATGAGGAGCCCGCGCACCACAACAAAGAGTAGCCCCAGCTCGCTGCAACGAGAGAAAGCCTGTGTGTAGCAACAAAGACCCAACATAGCCAATAAATAAATAAATAAATAAATTTATAGAAAAAAATACTGTACATGCTGCAATTTTAAAGTCTGTTTCTAGTGTGTACATGAATATACACATGCACACACACATATGTTTTGATTATTAGTAAATGTGTAATGATCTTCCATAATTAAAATATATATATATATATATATATATATATATATATATGGAATCTTACAGTATATAACCCTTTCTTTTGAGACTGGCTTCTTCCATTCAGCATAAGGCCTTGGAGATTTATGAAAGTTGTTTCATTTATCAGTACTTAGTCCCTTTATTTAAAAACAATTTTATTGAGATATACTTTACGTACCATATAATTTACCCATTTAGTATTCAATTCAATGTTTCTTAATATATTCACATTGTTGTGCAACTATCACCATCTAATTTCACATTTTGGTTCCCTCCCCACCCCCAAAGAATCCCTGTACCCATTAGCAGTCAGTGTCCATTTCACCCCCACCTTGCCCAGTCCAAAGCAATCACTAATCTACTTTCTGTCTCTCTAAATTTACCTATTCTGGACATTTCATATAAATGAAATCATATGTGGTCTTTTGTGACTGGCTTCTTTCATTTTGCATAATGTCTTTAAGGTTCATCTATAGAGTAGCAACGTATCTGTATTTTATCTGTTTTTACTGCCAGATAATACTCCATTATATGGATATACCACACTTTATTTATCTATTCATCAGTTGGTGGACATTTGTGTTGTTTCTATAATTGGGGCTATCATGGATAATACCACAATGAACATTCCTGTACAATTTTTTTGTGTGGACATACTCTCATTTTGAGTATATACCTAGAAGTGGAATTGCTGGATCATATGGTAACTCTATATGTAACTTCTTGAGGAACTGCCAAACTGTTTTCCAAAGTGGTTGCACCATTTTATGTTCCCACCATAAGTATATCAGGGTTTCAATTTTTCCACAATCTTGTCAACACCTGTTATTGTATGTCTTTTTTATAAGAACCATCCTAGTGGACGTGAAGTGGCACCTCATTGTGGCTTTGATGCGCATTTCCTGATGACTAACGTGCTTAAATATGCTTGCTGACACTTTTTCATCTCCTCATCCCCATTTGGAAAGCTCTTTCTTACCTCTTTTTCCTCCCACAATTTTGAGGTTTTACTTTGACTTATTCAGTACTTTTACATCATAAATATTATTGAATTGTTCCCTGAAGTGTGTCTCTTTTGATTAGAGTCCTTACTTAGCATTTATATAACATTCCCAGAGAGCCTGTCATTTTCCACTTTTTCTATCCCTTTCATTTTTATTTGGTTAAAAACCTTTCTTAAATATTCTCAGGGAGGTTAAGTGGGTAATACTAAAGTTACATTTATGACAGTTCCCCCATGCAGAGTGGATGATATCTTCACTGGCAATAGGGATGTGGGATTATAGTCTTTTTCTCTTGGTAATATTCGCCCACTGTCTCCTAATTCCCAGTGTTGTGGATTAGAATTCTGATGTGAGTCTCATACTTTATAGGTATACCATGTTCTATCTGGAAGCCTCCAAAATGAATCCCTGGAGTTCAAAAACTTTACCAGGATAAGCCTAGGTGTGTTTTTCTCAACACTGATCTTCCCTGGAACGTCAATCTGCACTCTTTTGTTAGCTCAGGCAATTTTTATTTGTTTAATTACTGCTTCTCCTTCATTTGTTCCTTTTTCTGTAATGTATATTAGCCATGTTGGGTGTCCTAAATCTATCCTCCAAGTCTTTTACTTTTTTTCAATCTATTTGTATTTTTGGCTCTGGGCTTTGAATCTTCCAGGCCAATAAATGATAATATTCATTCCTTTATTTGATAATTATGTACTGGGTGCTTACTATGTACAAGACTGTGTTAAAAGCTCAGCAGGTATACAAGAGAAAATATTCCTGCTCTTATGGTGCTTACACTTTAGCGGAGATTTTTTTTTTTTAAGTGTATGTGCATGGATTGAAAGTCAGGTAGTAATAAGTATTTAGCTGGGAAACCATATTTTTGCTCCATAAGTTTTTTTTTTTTTTTACTTCACTTGAACTTCCTTAAGTGCTCCTATTGTTTATTATTTTCATATTCAAGTTACTGTCTCCTCTGGCATTTCTATTTAGTTGGTCTATTGCATTGTTTACTCAAAGTGCCTTTTCTCTTTCTGGCTGCCTGGCTTCCGCAGATTAGTTCTTTTTCTCTGTTACTTCAGAAGGGCTTAGGTTTCATTGTTGGAGGACCACAAGTAGGAGCAGTCTCAAGAGAATAGAAAGGCAAAGCAGCCTCTACCCTTGTAGATGGGGCAGGGCAGTAGGCCAGCTGCCAGCCCTGTAGAGGCCCAGGAGGAAGCCTCCCGGCTTGCAGGTCTCCTTACATCTCTCAGCCTCAGGGATAGGGAGACAGGAGTCCCCTGGCTCTTTCCCTTTCTCCCCATCAGGGGAGTCTGTGGATTTCTACCAAGTCAAGCTCTTTTCTGGACCTGCCATTCTTATCCTCACTCTGAGGATCTTGTCCAGCCCTTGAGAAAAAAAGACCTGGGTCAGCTCTCCCTAACAGAACTCCCACAGAGCTCAGGTCTCATTTGCATCTAACTGTTCATCAGAAGCATGGGCCATCTGGCTCAGGAATGGCAGATACAGGCTGGAATTAGTAACAGAAGGAAAGGGAGATTTCACCTTCCCGGAACCCTCTCTGAAAAGTAGGTCCTGGTTACAGAGTAATACTAAAAATATTCAAATCTTGGCAAAGAAGTCAACATTTTAAAAAGCCTCTGTGAGGTCCAAACATCTGTGGGTTGTATCATGTTCAGCTACTGCCCTAAATGTTAAGCTCTGAGAAATAAGGAAGATCTTAATGTTAGTTGGATTTAAAGGTTTTGATGAGATGGATGAATCTCAATTATGTTGTATAAAAGCAGTCAGACAAAAAGAAGTACATATTGTATGATTCTATTCATATAAAATTATGGAAAATGCAAACTAATGTACTATAGTGACAGAAAGCAGATCAGTGGTTGCCTGGGGACCAGGGAATTAGGTGAGTGGGTTACAAAAGGGTACAAGGAAACTCCTGACGGTGATGAAAATGTTATCTTGACTATGATAATTGTTACAGGAGTGTTATGTTAAAATTCAAACTGTTATACTTTAAATACGTACAGTTTATTTTACATCAATTATACCTCAATAAAACTTTAAAAGAAGTGTTTTGTTTGTATGTTTGCTGGGGGTTTTTTTGGCCGTGCCCCGTGCTTTACAAGATCTTAGTTTCCCAACCAGGTATTGAACACATGTTCCCTGCAATGGAAGTGAGGAGTCCTAACCACTGGACGCCAGGGAATTCCCAAAAGAAGTAATGACTGGGAAAAACATTTTTAATTTACATCACTAAGGGTTGATATCCCTAAATATAAAGAACATCTAAAAATAAAGAAAAACACCAACAGGTAAGAGAAATGAACAGAAAGTTACTGAACTTTTGTGAGTTCGAAATTTTCCATAATAAAAAACATATAATTTTCAAAAAAATCTTAAAACACTGTCCCTCATCTTCATGTAATACACACTACAACTGAAAAGATACAAATATAATTACAAAGCTATTACATGTTTGGAGCACACTGCAAAGTATCTTTGAGTGGTTATGGATACTGAATGATGGAATAATCAAAGTTGGGGTAGAGGATCAGTCAAGTCATCTTGGAGGAAATGAGTATGAGCCTAGTCTTGAAGTAATGTGGGTTTGTGTAATTTTTTAATGGTGTAGACAGGGAGTAGAAAGCAGAAGAGAGTTCAGAGGAAGAAAAATATATGGACAAAGGCAATGTGGTGGTGGAAAGATGAAGATAGCTTTTGAAAAGGATTCCTACTACAGGTTCACCATTTCTAATACAACCATGGAAATCTCTTGTCACAAAAAGGTTATATGATGCAGTGTTAAGAACACATAGGAAAGGAAATGAAATCCAATTCAGTATATGAGGGTTTGGAATAGATCAAAATCATTTATGTTATTTTGTACCATATTCAACCTTTGCCATGTCTGTGCTCCACCTATGTTAGTATTTTTCCTTAAACAGACTTGTGTTTTTACCTAGATTCATTCTAAGTAATAAGACCCATGAAATGAAATACTACATTTTTTTCTAATACACTAAAACACATCTTTCATACCTTTAGCAGCATATTTATTCTTAAAGTTATACTAAAATTTAATTCTTTCACTTACTCCATATGCCCGTTTTTTTCTAACCTTAGTCGTTAAGGCTCCTATTACCATCTCACTGGTAAGGAGCATCTCCCTTGAAAGCCAAGGAGTGGAAGGCTACTAAAAGATCAGACTGAGCCAGGTTTCTTGCCTGTTCATCTCTCTCAATTTTTAGCATCATTTGAAAGAATATCCTACATTTGGAAATATTCTACACCAAATAAAAAAGCAATCTAACACATGAAAAGTTAGAAGCAACAAGTAACTTTCAATTCTGAAAAATTCACGAAGACAAAAGAAATAGAACCTAAGAAGAATTAGTAACTACTGAGAAAACAGAGCAGCCTACTTCAGAAAACATAACATGTTTAAACATGTGTTTAAACTAGAAAGAAACAGTGTGGTGTGATGAAAAGAAAACTGGCTTTAAAGTCACAGAGACTTTACTTTGAATTCCACATTTACCACTTAAGCTACTTAAATTTCTTGTCACTTCACTTCCCTCATCTCTAAAATGGCAATTATGGTTACCTGTCCTGGTTGTTGTAAGGATTAAATAAGCCAATATTTATTTGTAAAGCATCTGGCATTATTACTGTAATGTTGATGACATTTTTCATGTAAAATCGTTTCCTCTTTCAAACTGGCAAAATCAAGAGATGCTAGAGCCTTTAATGTTACCAGCTTATAATCAATTTTGTAACCTATACCATATGTCCAAATTCAGTCTGAAATTTGAAAACTTTTTGAATAATTTACAACTTGTTAAAATTATACTCAGTAAGGTTTCATAATCCTAAATTAAATGTTGGTTTGTGTATAGAATTTTAAGATATTAAGCAATATGTATGTATATATATTTTGGAGAAATTTTATCTTTATCAAATTAATCAGTTCTACTCTGGTATATTTCCTGTGCGGCAAAAGTAGCAGAGTACACAGAGGGCTGGTACATTAAGCAAGAAAAATCTGGGGAGCAAGAAATTCTAAAAAAATCAATGATAAATTGTGAATCACTATATTGTACACCTGTAACATACAGTATTGCACATCAACTATACTTCAACCAAAAAACTCTAAATATATTTAAAAAATTGGTGATAACAGTATTGAAATGGAGAATGAAAGTGTTATCACTTTCACTGTCTGAGTGTAACATGAATATGACAAAGAAGGGTTAATGATCTAAACAAAGTTTTAAAGTGTAGAGAACTGAAAGCTATCAGTCTCAAATTTGTATTCTTGTATTAAGGTCTTAAACAGAGTTAAAAAAAAAACATGGTAAAAAGAATTGGGAAGATATTTCAGAGAGGTGTCAGTCTTTCTGACAATGACGGAATAATGAGGGGGGGAGAACAACATGCCTCATGAAGCCGCGTTTAAGGATAAACTTTCGACTCTGAGATTTAAAAACATGCAGATATGAATTTCTGTTAGTTGGGTTGGTAAAAACAGAACCAAAAACCAAAAACAAACCCCCAACATGTGAATAGCTAAAAAGCTTTTAAATCTTCACTATAGAAAAGATTTTTTTTATCAACATAAAGAACTCCTCAGTTGTCTATTTCAACCTATTTCAGTGTTAGTCAATAAAAAGGTAGTCATATCACCTTTCTTAGAACATAAGCTTTCACGGGTAACAAGCAGCACTAATGTTTAGGTAACAGTTTAACATCTTGAGGTTCTTAATAAAATTTAAACTCCATTTAACATGAAATCTCTCTCCAGAGTATGCACTCATGCCATTTGGGTTGCTAAGAGTTAATGTTTGGAAATGCTGTTCAATACCAATATAATGGTCCCTTCTTTTCTGTTATAGGTTCGTCTCTTCAAATGTCCTTAGAAATCTTCCAATCTGCTAGCTGTATCAAGTGAAGGCAAGTCCAGCAGTTAAAATCTACCCAATCCATAGACACTATAAGATCTTATGAGGGAATTCCCTTCCCTGGTTTGCCTAGTGGTTAGGACTCAGTGATTTCACTTTGAGGCCCAGGTTCAATCCCTGGTCAGGGAACTAAGATCCCACAAGCCACACAGTGTGGCCAAAAAAAAAAAGAAAGAAAAAAAGAGCTGATGAGTGAGGGAGAAGACCTGGAACAATTATTTCACAGAAATATGTAAACTCAATAAATATTAAAATGAATGAATGTAACATTTATACCTGATTAAGTAAATACAATACAGTAAAATTCTTGCATTGTTCCTATAAAAAAAAACACAGATTTCATAATATTTACATCAAACCCTGTGACCCATGCACATTAACATAAAAAGCAACTTTCTCTTATTTTTCAAAAGCCAGGACTTGGCACCATGGTGAGATGGGAAGCACATAAAATTTAGGACTTCTGAATACAGGCTCTGCTACTACTCACCATGGAGCTGTAGGCAAGTTACTGTCAACAGCCTCAGTTTCCTTATCTCTAAAAAGGCAAGGGACATCCCTGGTGGTGCAGTGGTTAAGAATCCCCCTGCCTATGCAGGGGACATGGGGTTCAATCCCTGGTCCTGGAGGATCCCACATGCCATGGAGCAACAAAGTCCGTGCACCACAACTAATGAGCCTGCAGTCTAGAGCCAGTGAGCCACAACTATTGAAGCTCGTGCAACTAGAGCCCATGCTCCACAACAAGAGAAGCCAATGCAGTGAGAAGCCCTCGCACCGCAACAAAGAGTAGACCCTGCTCGCCACAACTAGAGAAAGCCCACGCGCAGCAAGGAAGATCCAACACAGCCAAAAATAAAATAAAGTAAAAAGGCATCAATAACACCCATTATCCCACAGAGTGGGGAGAGGATAAAATTGGTTAACACTTCTTCACTAAGCAGCCTCATCCCCACCACATGCCCGATGTGCTAACTACTTTAAAATTCTGTTTCCCACATGCTCTACGTCTTCCTCTTATTCCTTCTAATTGTTCCTACTGCTTGCAATCTCTTTGTCTAAACCTCCCTTCAAGAATCAGTTGTGTCCCATCCTCCGAGATACCTGTCCAGGGTCCCTCTGAGCAATATTATAATCCTCTCCAGCATTTGTTATCCAAAGCTGTTTCTTTTTGTTCTTATTAAACCACTAATAACAATATAATGAGTAAATGGTAGCTCTTATTTTTGAGTGCTGTGTCACGTGTGTTAAGTGCTTTATGTTCATTTTCCCATTAATTCACAAGCACCTTGTGAAGTAAGTAGTACTGTTATTCCCTTTATCAATGAGTAAAGTAAGGCTTAGAAAAGTTAAATAACTTGCCCAAAGTCACTCAAGCAATAATTAATACAAATTATCACTACTCCTAATTAGTAATAATTAGTAGGACTTGCATTCAAAGCCAGGTGCCTGGCTCCAAAGCCATTCTGCTGCCTTTGGTAGGGAACTTATACTTCCTTTGCCTTTGTAGCCTTAGGAAAAAAGTACACCACCTGGCATGAACATGTGTTTAGTGAGTAAAAGAAGGCAGAGAACAAGTTTGTACACTGAATTGCCTATTATGTGTAATTCACCTGGACGTGGAAATACAAAATTATCCAATAAGGTCTCAACCCTCAAGGAGCCTATAGTCAGTCTATTTGGGAGAGAGACAAACAGGTGAACAGGTGATTGCAATATGGGGTGTGGTACATGCTATTTCTATGGACAGGATTCAGAGAAAACAGGAAAGGGCACCTAAACTGGACCAGGGAGGAGGAATACAGTCAAGAAAGATGTTAGGTAAGTCTGAGTTTCCGCTTTTCCCTTTGAAACCAAAATTAAGTAGGGTTTTATTAGACTGGCATTCTAGCAGCTGGCATGGCAGGGGTGAATGTACATTTTTTTAATTGAAGTATAGTTGATTTACGATATTAGTTTCAGGCGTACGACAGTGATTTTATATTTTTATACATTACGAAAGGACCACCACAACGTACTTTTTAAAAGTAGCTTATGTGGACTTCCTAGGTGGCGCAGTGGGTAAGAATCTGCCTGCCAATGCAGGGGACATGGGTTCGAGTCCTGCCCCAAGAAGATACCACATGCCGCGGAGCAACTAAGCCCGTGCACCACAACTATTGAGCCTGTGCTCTGGAGCCCATGAGTCACAACTATTGAGCCCATGTGCTGCAACTACTGAAGCCCACGCGCCTAGAGCCTGTGCTCTGCAACAAGAAAGGCCACCGCAATGAGAAGCCCACGCACCACAATGAAGAGTAACCCCTGCTAGCCGCAACTAGAGAAAGCCCGTGTGCAGCAACGAAAACCCAGCACAGCCAATAAAATAAATAAATTTATTAAAAAAAATAAATAAAAAAATAAAAGTAGCTTATGTCTACATTTATATTTCTATTTTATCTCAAACTACCTGTCTAGTTCAAATAAATCTCATCTTCTAAAAAACACATTTTAAAGGATGATCTGCTTTCTAAATATGTTCAGTTTAGATGATGGTACATCATATTTTTCTCTCCTCACAGACAAAGAAGGAAAAACACTCAGTTTAAAAAAGTGATGGGTTACATAACTGGCTAGTATGAGAGGTGCTTGCAACAAAACGACAATCAATTCAGGATTTTAACACAGAAGAACAAGTGGCTACAACTTATCACATCTCAAGCAAGTGCTCCAAAACCACTATCTATCCTCAAAAACATTTTATTCCAAAGCAAAACAAAAAACCTTTGAGGTTTTCCCCATATACATTTCCTTCCTTTTTCCTCTCTAATTTAACCCTACAATAAAGATAAATAGAATTTAGATAATGTATTCCCATCAGTTGTTCACTTATGAAACAATAGTTCATTCAAGTGTATACTTTCTGGGCTGTCATGGAAAAACGCCAAAATAAAAAGCCTTATTAAATTCAAGTTAGATCATATCTGTCACTTCTTCCTTGTTCAAAACAACTACCACGGAAGAAAGTAAATTAAGCCTAGCAATGTCACTTATTCAGTGTTGATTGCTATAATTTTTTGTTTACCAGCTTTCTAGGTGGTTACTAATAGATTAAATGATTTCAACACTGTTCTAATCTGAATAAAGCAGATTTCCCCAAACAGTATGGGACCAGTAAAGATGAAATAATAAAACAGAGTAGAAGTGATGAAGAATGAAGAATGTGGGATTAATGAGACAACAGCAAAAACAAAAGCTTAACAGGATTAAAATCTAAGGGCAGCAAACAAAACAAAGAAGGTGCAGCTTCAAACATACAATCCCCAAAGAGAACCTAACTTCTTTGACTTAGAGTTGTGGAGAATCAGGTTCAAGTACAAAACAGGTTAACCTTACTTTCTTTTTTAATTGTAGTTGATTTACAATACTGTGTTATTTTCAGCTGTACTGCACAATGATTCAGTTTATACATATACATGCTCTTTTTTACATATTCTTTTCCAGATTCTTTTCTCTTATAGGTTATTACAAAATACTGAGTATAGTTCTGTGCTACACAGTAGGTCCTTGCTGAGGTTAACCTTACTTTCAACTAATCACCCTATTTATTTAGCAAAATGAAACATAACCTGGTGAAAAAAAAAATACCTTGGTGGACAAAGAGTTTCCATAAAACCTTCTTTCTTATCTTCCCCAAGTAAATTCTCTCACTAAAAGGAAAAGGTAAACAAATGGAACTTTTCTTGATAAGCCTTATCTTTAAGTTAGAGATTTTTAAAAATTAATGAATGCTTGGTAGGACAGGAGAGGGTCAACAGCAGTTTACAGCAAAGAACTGTGATGTGTTTACTTGCTATAAGGGAAAGTTAGAATCATGGAATCCAAAAGAGTTTTAAGAGATTTTTATTCCCTTAACCCGTACTCATGCACTAGAGGAATTTTTGACAATTTATGAAAGTTACAGACAAACTATAAAGGGCTTCAAACCATGACTGTATTTAATACCATAATATTAACTCAGATTTTAATGGCATGTTAAAAATTCAAAATCACAATTCCCCCAGCAAATGTAACTATTATCATTTAGAGAAAATAGGGATAATCCCATTCATCAAATTTATTAAACCTGAAGGTATGCTAGTCACCATAATGACCTACTGTACTTTTGTTTTCACTGAAGAATTCTTTGACCATTCACTACTGAATTACTGTTTAACTGGTAAACTGAGGCAAAATATTGAATAACTTGAGAAGTCAACAAGTGCAAAGTCCACTGTACAAAACTACTGAACCATGCTCCCTGCTTTTGTACTCTTCCACATACAATTTAAACTGTCTGAGCAAAAGATGAATTCTAAATTCCGCATAAATTGCCTCTAACTGTGCCTTTTCGCTTGAAAACGCTTTTCATACACTGCCACCGATTCAGTTTCACCTGTAGGTAATGAACACAGAACTCATTGTGGGGAAAAACAAACCAGAATGTGAAAAAAGTAAGATAAGTTATCAGATATACAAGGGAGTGAAACAGTTGATTTAAAAGCACTTTAACCACAATACTTTTTCTCCATTCTTAGAGAGGCATCTTGAATATTTTAGTGACTGTTTCTTTCACGAAAACCCCCAGTTTCCCAAGCTCCCACGCTGAGTACTCACCTGATTCATCTGAATGCTGAATCCCCGCTTCTACTTCTGCTAAGCTGGGCTCCCCCTCTTGGGAGACCGAAGCTGCTGCCCCCTCCTCTGTATCCTCTACCTTAGTCACGATGAAGTGCGGCATTGCAACCAGGAACCTGTGCTCTTCCTGTATTTAAGCTTCCTTCCAGTCCACTTCCCTGCCTATCTCTTCTTTGCTGTGCCCCTTTCCGACTCTGATCACTGCCCACGGGAAACCTAGGCTGGGAATGGGGAAGTACTTTCAGCTCACGTGACCTACAGCCCCAAGGGAGTGGAACCTGGAAGACACGCCTTCCACAGTGCTTACCGTTCACTTAAAAGGATTAAGCATTCCACCTCTTGCTTATTAAACTCTAAGAATCCCAAGAACTGTTTAGGCTGCTTTCCCAGAGCTGCCGATGGCTAGAGTGTAGGCAGAAGGCGTGGAACTCCGCCCACTGTGTGCTCATCCTCTTGTTTCCTTGAGTTATTTGCACCTCAGGATCTCAACTTCTGCCCTCAGATCTCACAAGAGAAATAAGATTAGGGAACAGTTCATTCCATAAACTTTTCTTTTTAAAGAAAGACTGGCACTACATCAATTTGGAAAATTAAACAAACTATTTGTAAGCCCCTGTTGTTGCTTTATTTCAAAGCATATTGAAAACAGTCATACAGATCAGTTTTTTTATCTTTCAGATAAGAATATTCATTCAGTATTTAATGAATACCTATATATTTTATAAAGACATAGTTCTAGATGCTGTAGTGTATACAAGGACATCCAACAAGAGACATTAACTTTCCCGAAAGTCCAAGTTTGTTTAAAAGAGCAAAATATTTTTAAAGGGAAGAGCTCAGAATTTTTTGTATTGTACAGTTTAAACGTGTTTAAAAACAAAAATCCAAGAAAATCCCCAATTAAGAGGTGTATAGTTCCTTCAGCACACACTTAAAATAACATACTTGATATAGTTTATCAGATAACTGTGTTCTCAGTTGATGACTTTAACTACAGAGTATGAGGCCCTATCTCTGCACCTAGACAAGGGAGTTCAGTAACCTGAGCTCTGTGCTAATTTCCATGTTAATAATGTAATATGAGGGCTTTACTGTTAGTAACACCTGACAAACAAGATGGCACTACACTTATAGGAGAAGAATGGTTTATAATCTCCATTTGTTCCAATATACCACTTCTAGAAAAAAAATGAAGCCAATAGTTGTTAAAGACCTATTTTGTGCTCTGCATTGCACTAGAAACTTTCCATCATGATCTCATTTAATTATCACAGAAACAGAAACATTAGTCCAGGAACTTGCCCAAAGTTACAGAGCTTGTAAATGGTGAAGCCCACTTAAAAACCTCTAATACTCTCGTTGTAGGTAGCACAGAAGTTTCATAGAAAACTCATATACACTTACCTAAATTCTATTTCATGGGTTCCTGTATAATGCTGGTTTGTAATGTTGGCTGCACATTGGTATCACCTGGGGAGATTTTAGAATGACTAATGCCTGGGTCCCATCCCAGCTATTCTGATATAATTGCTCTGGAGTAGAACCTGGGCAACAGGACTTTTAAAAATTCCCCCAGGTGGTTCTAACAGGCAGCCAAGGTTGAGAACTATCAATAAGAGAAAGGGAAATGTTTGTCACTTGACAAGGCTTTGAAACTATTTTTTTATCTCTGATAGAAACTAAGTCAGTTGTGGTAGTGCCCTTGGTGATTTTTCCATATTTACAACTTAGGTAGCTACGCAACTAATTTACTCAAAGCAACTTAAAGCAACTACCAAATTGCCAAAGAGTGCAATATTATATTCTAGGTTCCAAATGTATTAATACTTTAGTGCCACTGGTTATTTCCAATGGGATCTGGCTTTTCATATTTAATTTATTAAGAGAGATTAACTGTGGCTAATCTTTTATAGTCAGTGGACAGAAACAATGACGTGTTTATAAATCTATGTACAGCTTGTACATATAAGCCTATGTACAAATGTTATCCGGTCACCTCTCCCCTTTAAAAAAAAAAAAAACCCCGAAGCAAGAGAGTAGCACAGACATATATGTACTACCAACTGTAAAATAGATAGCCAGTGGGAAGTTGTTATATAACAAAGGGAGTTCAACTCGAGGATGGAAGATGCCTTAGAGAACTGGGACGGGGAGGGTGGAGGGGACTCGGGCGGGGGCGGGGGGGAGTCGAAGGAGGGAAGGAATACGGGAATATGTGTATAAAAACAGATGGTTGAACTTGGTGTACCCCCCAAAAAAAATAAATTAAAAAAAAAAACCCAAACTAAACAAGTAGGAATGTAACAAATTCCCGTTAATCTACGATAGGAGTAATTTATTTACCATATTGATGCTTTGGTACCACAATGGTCAGCAAGTTTAAAATAGTTCTCTCCTAGAGTGCACTGTAGATAATAGTGCAGGGGCATAAAAAATTCACGGCATAGTTAAAGTAATACAGAAAATGTTGGGGGGAAAGTGGCAAAGAAGAGATGTGTAAGTGCTATATAGAACAGAGGAAAGACAGAGAAGGTGGGATTTAAGAAACAGCTATTTAAAGTACAATAAACTACCGCAATGAGGTATACCATTCCACAACCACCATGATGGCTAAAACTGGTAAGAGTGACAATACCAAATTTAGTGAGAATGTGGAGTGAAAGGAACTTTCATATGTTATTACTGGAGTGTAAATTGGTTCACCCACTTTGCAAAAGGGTCTAGTACTTTCCCCTATAATCCAACAATTGCACCCCTCGGTATTTACCCCCTGAATGAAAATACATTCCCACATGAGGGCTTGTGTAAGAATGTTCATAGCAGTTTATTAACAATAGCCCCAAACTGGAAACCCAGGTGTACATCCACAGGAGAATGGATAAATAAACTCTGACATATTCATACCAAGGATTACTCTTCAGCTATAAAAAGGAATGAACCAGTGTGATACCTGCAACAATATGGATGAATCTCAAAAACATGCTAGGTGAAAGAAGCCTTAAACGAAAGAGTACACACTATATGAAGCCACTAACAGGAGGTTTTAGAGCTGGCAAAAGTAATGTGATGCAAAAAAAAACAGGACAATGGTTGCCTATGGGGGAATGGAAGTGGAGATGGGACATGAGAGCACTTTCCAGAGTGATGGTAATATTCTACATCCTGACAGAGTTTAAAGTTCCATAGGTACATGCATTTGTCAAAATTCAGTCAATCTTCACTTAAATTGCGTGTATTTTATTATATGAAAAGTTTAACTCAAAAGAAAGAAAGCTGCAAACAGATACTGAATTCTAACTAATAATATGCATTTTAAAGTATTTGGGGAAAATGAACTAATATCTGCAATTTACCTTGAAATGCATATAATAAGATAAATGGATAGATATGTGACAAGAAAAGCATAACAAAATAATGATAGATTCTGGGTGGTAAGTATACAAGTGTTCACTCTGAGTGAATTTTCTGTATGTTTGAAATTTTTCATAATAGAATGTTGAAAAAATACAATAAACTGACACCATTATGAAAATGAACAGGCAAGTCAAAGACTGGGAGAAAATATTTATAAAACATATGCTTGGACTTCCTAGGTGACGCAGTGGTAAAGAATCCGCCTGCCAATGCAGGGGACACGGGTTCGAGCCCTGCCCTGGGAAGATTCCACATGCCACGGAGCAACTAAGCCCGTGCGCCACAACTATTGAGCCTGTGCTCTAGAGCCTGTGAGCCACAGCTACTGAGCCCATGTGCTGCAACTATTGAAGCCCATGCGCCTAGGGCCTGTGCTCCACAACAAGAGAAGCTACTACAATGAAGAGCCTGCGCACCACAATGAACAGTAGCTCCCGCTCGCAGCAACTAGAGAAAGCCCGTGTGCAGCAACAAAGACCCAACGCAGCCAATAAATAAAAATAAATAAATAAATAAATTTATAAAAAAACAAAAATATATGCTTGACAAAGGACTTGTATTTTGAATATATAAAAATCCCCTACAACTCAATAATAAAAAGACAACTCAATAGAAAATGAGCAAAAGATTCAAACAGACAATTCATAAAGGAAGCTATACACATGGCTAAGCGTTTGAAAAAATGCTCATCAGCATCAGTGGCCAACAGGGAAATGCAAATTAAAATCACAATTAAAACTGTTGGCAAGGACGTAGAGCAAATGTTGATGGGAATGTTGGTGCGATGACTTTGGAAGAATGTCTGGCAGTTTTTTAATAAATTTAAACATATACCTACCCTATGACCCAGCAATTCCTCTTCTAGGTATTTACCCAAGAGAAATAAAAATTACCCAAGAGAAATAAAAGCTAAGTCCACAAAAAATTTTGAACAAGTATGTTTTTAGCAGCTTTATTCGTAATAGCCCAAACAGGAAACAGACTAGTATCCATCACAGGATAAGCAACCCATAGTATGTTCATACAACAGATTATTACCCAGCAATAACCAGGAATGAACTACTGATACATTCAACAACATGGATGAATCTCAAAAACATTATAAATTATACATTACACATTAATTACATACATACTGAAGTGTTCAGGTGTGAAGCACAGTGATGTCTGCAACTTACTTTGAAATGCTTCAAAAATGGATGGATCAATGAATGGAAAGGATAAATATGTGATAAAACAAATACAGCAAAATGTTAATTGTAGCATCTGGAGGATATGGATATGCGTGTTCATGAAACAGTCTTTCGACTTTTGTGTATGTTTGAAATTTTTCATTAAAAAAGTTGGAAAAAATACAATGAACTGAATGAAGCTCACTGAAATCTAAAAAACTGGATTGGAGTACAACACAAATCACTTGTGGGTCAAATTTCATTTCACATAAAATTCAGGCAGCTACATAAATGCTTTTCTTGATTCTAGAGTGTCAAATATTGCTTTAAATCAGAGTCATCCTACAGGTCTGAAATATTTACATTTTCACATTAAAAAAACACAACACGCCCCCAAGGAATTCCCTGGCAGCCCAGCGGTTGGGACTCCACATTTCCACTGCCAGGGGCCCAAGTTCCCAGGTTCGATCCCTGGCTGGGGAACGAAGATCCTGAGTGGCGCAGCCAAAAAAATTAAAAACAAAAAGCCAAAAATAAAAACAACCCCCCCACCCCCAACAAAATCCAAAGGAGAACAAACTTGTGGTTGCCAGTAGGGAGATAAGGTGAGGGAGGGAGGGATTGGAAGTTTGGGATTAGCAGACGTACACTATTATATACAGAATGGATAAACAAGGTCCTACTATATAGCACATGGAACCATTAATATATTCAGTATCCTGTAATAAACCATAATGAAAAAGAATATGAAAATGAATATATATATAGTATAACCGAATCACTTTGCTGTCTAGAAGAAATTAACACAACATTGTAAATCAGCTATACTTAAATGAAATAAATTTTTTAAAAAATTTATGATATTTTGAAGCAGTAAGAAAGACTTAAGGCCAGGCTAGGGCAAAAGGGGCATTTCTTATGTTATTACTTCCACAGTGCTTTATACATTAGGCTAAATATCGAGTGCACTGAAGCCCGGGCACTCTAGGGCCCACGTGCCACAACTACTGAGCCTGCATGCTGCAACTACTGAAGCCCATGTGCCTAGAGCCCATGCTCCACACAGCAAGAGAAGCCACCACAGGGAGAAGCCCGCTCACTGAAATGAAGAGTAGCCCCCTCGCCACAACTAGAGAAAACCCACATGCAGCAACAAAGACCCACTGCAGCTAAAAATAAAAAAAACAAACACAAGAACAAAACATCAGAGAAATCTAATGCTTTACTGAGGCTGAAGGCATCATGCATTTATTCAATATATATTTGAGTGTTCACTAAGTGCCAGGAAATAGGAATGCAATAGAGCACAAGACACTCTTCCTGCCCTCAAGGAGCTCACAGTCTTGTTATTCAATTAACTACACAATAAAAAAGTCAATATAAAACCGGGACTGTAAGTATAATACAGTATAAGCATAGAAAGAAACTTGAGAGGACAACACAGTACTACCTTGCCCAGTTACTTCTGCAGGGACCTAAAGTTGTAAGTGTTTGCTAGAGGAAAGAATGTAGTAGGATAGTTGATGGCTAGCTAATTTGATAGTTACGCCATCCATTTTGGCTACTGATCCAAATACTAAAGAAGGTATTATCAAAAGCCTCTGAATACTTAGAGCCCTCAGCTTCTACTGCTACCTTTTTCACAATATTACAATTCCTTGTGTAAGACTGCTGATCTCAATGTCATTATACCCTAGGTATGACAGGACCCAAGAATCACCAACCAAAGAGCTAGCACTGGCAGCTACTAACATGGACTACTCAGTAACTCAGAATTTCATTTCTGATGTATGACATTTCATTCTTTTATTATGAAATATGCTATATGGGCTTCCAGTCAATGCTACCAATAGTGTATAGAAAATAAAACTGATGTTGAGCAACATATTGTCAAAACTTAGGACATATTTCTAAAAATGTAAAGAAAGGAAAATGAAAACATAATTTGAAACAAAATTTCCTTGTTAATTTTCACCTCAGAGAACAAGTGTTTTTATAAGTTACTGCTTCCTTCCTCCCTTGAAATAAAACTCCATTTTAAAACAGACCTACTGAGACATGGGTCAAAATATGAATATTCATTAACTTTAGATGGACTAGTGTAACTAAATCAGTAACTGTTCATGTAATTCAGCACTATTATACTGCCCTAGGTATTTGAGCTCATTTGTGTTAAAGACAGTGAAATGGCCAGCTTTCTTATGAGGAACATAGAACCTTAAGTTATTCTGGGAACATATCATTTTACTACTTTAAAAAAAATTTTTTTTTCCTTTCATATCCCTAATGCCAAGCAAAATAATTGCAAAAATGTACACGGAACATAAAAATTGCATTTCCTTATGCTTCCTCTCTCTATTATACATTTGCAGCTGAATAAATGTTTCAACAGAGCCAACCACTGTTAGCAGAAAAAGTGTAATGACAAGAATACTGGTGTTAGAATCACATACACTGGGTTCAAATCACTATTTTTCAATTTATTACTCATATGACCTTGGGCAAGTTACTTAACCTTATCAGTTTCAGCTTTTTCCTGGACAATAAATCCAACTTAGCTCAGCAAAAATTACTCTTTTTTAAATGAAAAAGTATCAACACTTATGTTTTTTTCAGAAAAGGGAAAAATTAACCTCATCTAATAGGAAAGCCTGTTTTCTATTTCCTATTAATTCCTAAAATTTTATTTGGAAATTAACACACTGCTAAATTAGAAAAAAAATAAGTCAAAAGCAGAATTTTTTACATGCATCTTAGGATGTAAATTAACTTGTGAAAATAAGTACTATTTCTGGATATTAAAAAATAGCTTAAATATTAAAAGCAAATGCTCTCAAAGATAAAGATAAATTTCAGTTGGATTCAATTATCATAGCTCCTCAAAGTGAAAATGTACATGTGTATACAAGAGTTTAAACTTATTAGTGTTTTCTTTTTTTAAAATTAACAATATGAAAAATGAATTCCCTTACCCCAAAAGTAAAAACAGCCTTGTCTGGTAAAATGGAAGAAATTTAGGTGCCGCTTTGCCAAAAAATCAATGCTATCTACCAAATGGTTCCAACTGTAAACATAAATGCTACCAACTGAATATCTTGCATGGATTTCTCAAGGCCATGTGAAATGTAATAAGGCTTAGCAATGGAGTAACAAAAATGCAAAGCAGAAGACTAAAACCTAGCTCTCAGTTAAAATAAAAGGAAATTTCTGAAAGAGAAAAACAAAAACTAAAGTCAGGATTAAGACCTAAGTATACCTGCCATTTCCTAATAACTTAATACAGCTTTTGTTTTCTATTTCTGTCCTTTCCAAGTATAAAAACTTAAATTTTAAGAAGAAAAAAAAAAAGCTTTAGTCCTTACATATTTTCAGTTAAGACATCCAGAGGTAACTTCAAATTTTCAAGTTTTGCATAGCCTCTCAGATTGACTTATTTATTGTACAATACTGGTTTGATTCTGAAATCTTAACTGTAAATTACGCCCGTGATTTAACAGTAGCTTAAAAGTCTTCAAAAGTAAAATGCACTTGAATATCAGAAATGTTAAAAAACATGACAAATGTACAACTTAGAACTGAGCAAATATGGCAATAATATTTCCTATTAATCAACAACTGAACTTCTGCAATTAAATTTAAAGCAAGGTACTGTGTGTGTGTGTGTATTGAGTAATACACTGTTTTACACAATCACAAAATAAAATGATTTCATAATTCCTACAATACAGCTCTCCAAATTTTCATACCTACTGCTAAGAAACACATCACCAAGAATTTAACACATATAATTTGCATTATTCTGAGTCAACAAGCCCACCAGGTGCAGCTGTGCAGATTATGTCAGGCCAAAGGGGCAAGGGGTGGGGGGGACTGAAATCCAGTTTGCCCTTCTCCAGTGAAGCTTGCAAGGGGTGCCATTTCAAGACTGGCTAGTCCAGAAGTATTTATTACACAGAGGAGGCAAAAAGGGAGCAACCAAGATTCAAAAGTTTACAGCAAAATATCATCCTTCTAGGTCAGTACAAATTGCCTTGAATGTCAGCATAAGAAACATTCCTCTTATTCTAATAGCCTTAACATAGAAAAGCATGACTTTTGTAAGATTCTTAGGTAACTAGGAGTGTCCTCTTCCTTCTTTTCCATTCCAGTACAGGTAATATCAAAGCAAAGTTTATAAGAATCTGGAATCAAGAAACATACCTCTGACAGGAAAAGAATGAGGCCTCTCATGGAAAGAATTAGGATGTAGAAGAGATGACCCAAGATAAAAGACAAGAAGTTGAAGCAATCACTCTTCCAATCACTAATACTTAATCAAATATCTAGAGTATTGTAGGACAGACTCTATAAAAGAGAGTCGTTTCTATTAACGTAGCTTTCTGGATTGCAGTCCAACCTCTTAAAAACCTGTATTACAGATATTTTCAAATATACACAAAATTAGAGAAAATAGTAAAATGAATCCTCCGGTACCTTTTACTCCAATTCAACAAATTATAAATGTTTGCCAATCTTGTTTATCTCTCCTCAACATTTTTTTGGCATGGGGGGAGGGAGGTGGAACATATTTTGTTGCACCTGTAAATATGTCAATATGTATCTCTATATAGAAAGGCTTTACATTACCACAATGTCAAAAATATACCTAAGAAAATTCACAATAATTCCTTAATACTGTTTAATACCAAGTACATGGTCACATTTCCCTGATTTCCTCCAAAGTGTCTTTTTCCACTTTTGCTCACATCCGACACACTGCATTTGGTTGATATGCTTTTTATCTGTAACAGCTTCCCCCTGACCCCAACCTCTGCATCACTCCTCCTCCACCCCATGCCATTTATTTGGTGAAAATTCTAGTTTTTCAGTAAAACTTCTCACATTCTGGATTTAGCTGATTGCTACTTGTGGTGTAAAGTAGTATATTATAAAGTTTAATCATTGGCTTGGCAGTATGGAGGAGAGGGGAAAAACAGATGTGGTCTGTAACCAAAACATCTCACACAAGTGATACCTGTCTCTTAAAAAAAAAAAAAAAAAAAAGTGGGGCGAAGAATTGAGACTGAAAAAAAAGTCTATCAGAGGATGCTATCAGGCAAGCTAAGAAGGTACCAAATCCATTTATTTTTACAAAATTATCCATTTTACTACCTTATACAATGTTACTTACAGCTCTCTGTTAGTGTGTCAAAGTGAAATGGACAGTATTTGATTACCATATAATATGAAAGGTATATTTAAAAGAAAGGTAATAGTCACCTACAACTGGCAATACACTGTAATTCACTTGTTTTTGTTCAGGGCAAAAAACTAGAATTTTTTTTCGAAAGTATAAAAAGAGTGCTTGGTATTTTGAAACATGTTCTTATGGAAAATAAAAAGACAGTTTTCCAACATTATTTTGATTCTTAGTCAAACATTATTTAACCCTAGCATGAGAGACTGATGTGATCTACCAATAACACAGAATTGGTAGACCAGCCAAGCGGGCTAAATGTCCATAAGTACTGTAATGGCACCAAGTACAGTTAAATACTCTGTAAGACCTACTGGCATTTAAGGAAAAGCCTGCTAGGCCTTATCCACTTGGTGAACGTCTGCTTACCCTCGTAAGCCCATCTCAGGTAGGAAGTTCTTCCCACGCATATAACATTAATCTCTCTTCCCTTTTGAAATATGGTCCCCAAGGCTGGCTCAAGAGCTTTTAAATATCATTGAGGCCATCAAGACATCAGTCACTGCAGCCACTCCCAATGGTGCACCCTGAGGGATTCAAGATGAAGAAAAACAGGATTCTGGCCCTAGATAGCTAAGGTGCATCTCAAAGAGTCTTACATCTCCGCATACATACAAAAACGCAAAATTCATTAACTTGAGATGTCTGGTTTTCTTTAATTAGCAGTAATCTCTTGATGTTTTGACTACTTGTTTTTTTTTGCAAAAACTCCTGTATCTCCTGGCTCCTCCCTTACATCTTCACAACAGTCCCTCAGAGCTATATGAGAGGCTGTCTTCCAGGTTTAAGTCTTCAGTAAGTCTCTCAAATAAAACATAATTCTCAACTTTTAGGTTGTGCATTTTTTTTTCAGTCGATGACATTATGTTCTGAAGATACAAAGACAACTTTGTGTCCCTGTCCTCAAGAACCTTACAGCCCAAGTGAGAAAGATAATACGTAAACAAAAAAATAAAAAACCAAAATTAAGTGAAGTAGGTGCTATAGTAGTAGTTTGTACAAGAGATATAGGGCCTTAAAGAACTGATCTATTCTATCTGGGTGTGGGGTTGAATGAGAAAAGGTTTCAGAGGTGACTCCATGAAGGAGAGGCTTATCTAAATTATTTTTGCATCTCTACCAGCTAACACCCCTCAATAAAAACTTGGTGACAGCCAGTCTCAAAGTTGGTACACTTAGAGCTCCTTGATTCAACTGGCTTTTATTTTTACTCCACTTCAGAAACCCACTCCCAAGGCTGTACACTAGATCATGTTAACACTGGAACTGGCCCACCTCTGTATCCATTAACCCCAATGTTCGACTGTCTGATCAGTCTTCAGTCCTACATCTTTCACTATCACTTCACCTTGTCAAGTCCTCCAGTCTCTTGGTGTCTCCATTTTACCTCATTTTCCTTAACTATATTTTTCTACTGCATTATTCTAAAATTTGCTGTATTCTTTTCTTTTTTTGTATTTTGATGTATACTTCTATTCCTGCATTTATCATACAGCATTAGAATTTATATGAAAATTTGTTTGCTTTCTCTATTAGATCATAACTTTCCTTGGAACAGTTATTGGATTCTTTCTATCATCCCTAACACCCAGAGCAGAGCCTGGCCCATAAGAGTTGCTCAGTAAATGTTGGTGCAAGTGTTCTTGTCATTTTCAACACTATTTCCTTGAGCTCTCCAAAGGCAGAACCTCTATTTTACCTGAGTATTTCCTATAATTCCTACTGGAGTGCCTCACACATATCAGAGCCTCGGGGAGCATTTATTGACCTATAAAAGGGTGAAATATTATCAGAGCCTGTATAAGACATATAAAAATAAGTTCTCTTCTCTATTTTGGTAATATTATTTTAACAATCATTTAAGTTAACCAAATGGTTATGAGGCAAATGTAAACAATGTTCATCATGGCAGAGGCAAAACGATATAATGGAAAGCCCTGGACAGAAGTCAAGAGGCCTGCTCTTCAGTCTTGGCTCTGCCACTCATGATCTACAAATAACTACCTCTGCAAGCCTTAGTTTCCTCATTTATTAAAATGGAGTGTGATCAGAATTTGATTCTTGATCATCTGAGATTCCCTAACTAACATACTATGGCTCTTAAAAATTTCTGTAATCACAAAAGTGATACATTCTCAATACAAAAAATTGTACATGCCCTACTAAATTGTTTAAATAAAGGAACACCCTATTTGGAGAGGAGGTGGAGAGGAGGAACACCCTCTCCACCCTATTTTCATAACTGTCCAGAGGTATCCACTTTTAACAGTTCCTTCTGTACCTTTAAGGCGTTCTTCATGCATAAGCAAGTACAGTACTAAGATTGCTGATTTTATTTACCAATTTGACAGTCCTATAAATTCTAATGGAATCTTGACAAAATGAAAGAGAACTATAAACACTTTGATAGCAGAAAGATAATTACTACTCCAAAGGCCAACAGCAGAAAAAAATTAAAACAGAAATAAATATTTAAAACTTGGTGTGGCACCCCACCTTGGTTGTGCAATGTAATGTGAGTAAAAGGTGTATCACAAGATAAGAAACTTAAGGTGGGAAGAAATGTGGGAGGCATGGGAATTGTGGGGAGAGAGAATCATACCAATGTCGAAACCACTGAAGGATGTAAAAAGTGCCCCCCCCCCAATCACAAAATTCTAAACGGTAAAACAGCAAACACAATTCTGAAATACACTATGAACTTAAGGATAGAGACCATTGTAGAAAAGGAAGTAGCTGTTTTCCTATACTAAATCTAACTCAGAGACAAATGTAAATTAACACATCCTTGATTTTCTTGACAACGGCATCCTTTGAAGATCTACATCTTCTAATAAGGGTATCTGCATATTACAAGGCCAAAGGTGAAATAATTACATTTCTAACCAGTTCTCTCTGATGATGTGAAAAATATATCACAAGATGATCATCATAAGAATCTTTTTAAAAGACAGTAAGAGAAAAAGTCATTGGGAAAGTAGGAAACTCGTTTCCCAAGAATACTCTAGGGAAAAGTGCAGTCTAATGGCTGGACTGTTAATTTCCCTTCATCTAGTACCAGGGACTATTTAAACATTAAGGAATACATTAGGTAGAGAACTAAGCTTTAACTTCTATACCCAGCTAAACAAGATAGATTTCACCTAGACATGTCCCCAGTTTTACCCTATGGTGTAAAGCAATACCATTCTAGACCTTAAAGAATGCTTATAGATAATAACAGAAGCCTGGACAAGGATCCTATTTCTGCAAGGCTAACACATTACTGACATAAGTCCACTTTTAAAAACAGAATAAAAATACAATTCCATTAATATGTAAGTCACAAACCTAACAACATTTAACTATAAATTACCTAATGACAATCACAACATTAAAAAATTAACACTTATAGTCTTTACCCAGTATTTTTACAACCTAAATACAGTATGATGGGTAAAAACTAAACCACAATTTAGAATTACTTTGTAAGAAGAGAAAATGATAAATTATTTTTTATTCCATAATGTAATTTTAACACCGTGGTACACAGTGTAAAGCCTGTCAAGAAGGTGAAAATTGTTAAGTCCAGGAATCGACATGTAATGTCTTCATAAAAAAAAAAATTAGTCAAGGATAAGTGAATTCTAGGACTATAAACTTTACCAAATCTACCTTGTCTCCAGACATTAAAAAACACAAACAAATAAGGAACTAAAATCATTCTAGTTTCCGGCACCCTTTAGGTTAGGAGGAACAATATTTCCTGACACCGGAAAATGGCTAGTCAGTGGCTGAAGCTATGGTTTTCAAATGTGGGTAGAATATCATTTTAAGAGACTTTAAGATTCTTAAGAGAAGTTTTCATTACATGACAGATCTACGTTAGTTAGAACACAGCACAGCACTAAATACATAAACCACTACGGCATTTCTCAAACTCTTCTACATTACAGTCCAAAAAACGTTATGACCTCTCTGTTTTATCTCATCACCTCTTTCTCACCAAACGCAATGAAAACCTCCAAGCACGATGATGCAAATTGGTTTAGGAAGCCAGTCTGCAGTGGTCAATATAAGTCAGAAGTAGCTTGTGTGCTACTTGCTGACTACAAGGTCTCAGTACTCATTACATTCCATCTAAAGTTCAAAGTGAAAAAAGTACGTGGGAATCAGGCCCTAAAAGCCGCTTCTGAATTCTCCTTTGGACAGGATTGCCCACTCAGATCTACCCAGCTTCACCTTGAGTGAGCTTAGCCACTTGAACCACTGACTCTGTAAAATATAAATTTTTAAAAAGAATTTTGTGATACAGTATCTGAAGTCTTTGATGGAAAGTCAATAACTAAGATATGATCAATAATTACTCCTCATAACTGGCCTTTAAAAGCAAACTGTAATAGTTAGAGCCCCAAAGCCAACTCTCCACTAAATTTTACAATTTAGGATTCTCCGTGCTGAAAAATTAAGTTCTTTGATATTTATCCTTAACCAAAATACCAATTTCAATTCTATGAAGACAAAAATGAGGAAGTCAAAACATACATCTACTTCCCTTCTTGCCATATACCTTTCCACACACCAAATCACTATTGCAGAGATCCACTATGCTAATCATTATTCCAAAGGGTGCCTAAGCATCTCAAAAAGAGGTACCTTGCTTCTTGATGATTATTCTATAACGCAAAAATGATCTCTCGGGTATACTGTCATCCTGGACAAATAAACCAGTAATGGAAGTATCTTGCTATATGTGTTTCTACTTACCCTCAGTAACATCTTGGGGGTTAGAAGTCCGGTCACTGGCTGGATCCAGTCCAACAGTTGCCAGTGAAGTGGTGGCTCCAGACATCTCACTCATAGCCTCACTACGGCTTGTTTCAGGCACACTTTCCCGGGAGCTAAATCTTACTCGGGAACTGGATCGAGAGCTGAGGTCCGGGCTGGTGTCTGACAAACCTGGAATGTCATCTATCTTCGTTGGTGTCACCATGAACCGAACTGAAGCCATCTTGGTGGTGGTTTCTGGAGGATGCATTTTTCTTTTTCTTTTCCTTTATAAGCACAAAGAAAAAAGAAAAACCCTGCAAATCCTTCCTCCTATACTGGCTACTTTTGATTGCAAAAACAGAAACGACAACTTTTTAAAAAAAAACCCTCAATTACCTTGATTTATGCCACAGAAAAAGCCACTATATATAAGGATCCTTCTACTTAGAATTCAAGCTGCCCTAAAAAGTGCACTACCAGCAGCTGAAAAATATTTAAGAAAAAAAAAAAAAAGACAAAATGATGCCAATCTCATGTAACTTCGTTCCTTCAGAATGAAGAGATATCTAGTTATCTCCACTGGTCCTGGGATGCGGGCAGAGAGCCATGGTCTCAGAGAAGCAGGTGACGAAGCCTTTCTAGCCTCGACCTTAAGGTTTCGGCCGAGGTAGTCAGTCCTTTATCTGCAAATGTCCCAAGGCTAGTTGAGCAAAGTGCGCACAGGCCCACCCTTATCAGGCGAACACAGATAGCATAGATCAGACTGCGAAACCGTATACACCCGACCACCTGTTGTGTATCAGGTGAATACCCCACAGGTCGGGCTGGGAGGAGGTGTGTGTAGAGCCACCCGATGTTTCCGAGGCCGATAATCCACTTGGGTCTGGTGGGAGAGGTGCGCATGCATAACGGAAAAAATATCGCACACTATGGATGGAGGAGAATGAGGAGAGAAGGGTGAGCAGAGGAGGCTGCAGGGACAGAGCGGATTCCTGCCTCCGAGAGGTCTGCGCGGGTGGCCTGCCGCTCTTCTGGCAGAAAGGTCCCTGGGGTCTGGCAGGAGGCGTCTAGCGGATCGAGACTCTGCGGACTACAGCTCAGGGTCGTGGCGGGTAGCTGCTAGTCCATCGAGCCCCGGATCGGTTCGCTGGGTTTCTCCTGCGAGTGACAGGACGGGCCACCCCCTTGCCGCAGACGCCTTCTCTCCTACCAGGGCCCCGGCGCAAGGTCAGCCCCTCGCTGTTCTTCCTTCGGGTCCTAACAGAACAGGAGACGGCCTCGCAGGCTGGCCCTGGCTGAGCAGGAAGGAGCGGCGAGGACGAAGTCGCAGGTGCGGAATCCCGGCGCCAGCTGATGCGGGTGCGCGCGCAGCTGTTGTTTACCACCGGTAACTGTTTCCGAGCCGCGGTGCGCGCAGGAGGGCTCGGGCTGCCGGGGAGGGCGCCCCCTCCCCGGCCAGACGCCAGAGCAGCAGTTACGTGACCTCGCCGCCCCCAGCCCCGGGACCGGCGGGCTGTGCCCGCGCCGCCGCAGCCCCTCCTTTTCCTCCCAGCTCGTTCCTCATTCGAGGTTAACGGTCCGAAGAGAAGCCTGGGGGAGCGGTCGGAGGGCGGCACCGTCCCACAGGCGCCCGGAGGCCCCGCCCAGTCTCTGCTGCCCGCGAGGCGGCGGAGAGGGCTGCGCGCATGCGCTCGCCCGGGTCGCAAAGGGACAGGCGGGTAAAGGGCAGGGCCGAGCGTGCGAGGCGCGGAGCACGGCGGGAATTGTAGTTGGGTGTGGGGCCCTGAGGTGCCTGCATCCGAGAAAGATGCTTTTTCCTCTTGCTCCTGCTGCGTTGCACAAACTCACTCTGGAGGTGGAGGTATTTCAGGGAGGAGGCGATGCTTCATGCCCTGGGAACCTCAAAAACCTCTTTAATAAGAGCGTCCCTGAAAATACCATTCATTAATTTCTTTGAAAATTACAAACCTGTAAAAAAATTTTTTTTAAATTACAAACCTCTCAATACCATGTATCTACAATATGTGGTATATATTGGCTATACATTGGAGTTTTTATGCAGTGGTCTATTCTAAAGCACTGTATGCTCAAATTTATGCATACTTTGTGGTACATTTTTTCTTTTTCCTGTCTTTTGGGAAAAAATGCTGTTGGTTTTCTTTTTTAACAATGTATACATCTATCAAGTCATCACGTTGTACACCTTAAATATATACAACTTTGTCAATTTTACCTTAGTAAAACTGGGGGAGAAAATTGCTGTGTTCATTTTCTAGTCAGCCTGAAAGCTCCGTTAAAGAAAACGTTTTTAATTTTAGACCTGGAGAAGACATTGAGATACTTTCTCTTGACTCCACTCTGTTTTCCCTGCTACTGCCACGAGAATATTTTTCTTAGCACGTTTATTTAATGCATGAATAAAGGTTTCAATATACTCGGCTCATCAATGTTTTGTTTGAAAGTTATTTCCTAGAGCTTTGATCAATACATTTTAATTTATTAAAGTATAGTTGACTTACAATGTTGTGCCAATCTCTGCTGTAGAGCAAAGTAACTCAGTTATATACATATAGCCATTCTTCTTTTTTATATTCTTTTCCATTATGGTTTATCACAGGATATTGAATATAGTTTCCTGTGCTATATTGTAGGACCTTGTTGTTTATCCAAAGACATTTAAATTCAGTAATCTGGACCCTGGCTTTGCCTGGGTCCTTGCTCAGCACAAGTTTAAGAAATGTTTAAGATCATCCTTAGTAATAGATCAGAACTATATTTAAGACCTAAGTCAGGAAATTCCCTTTTATCAAATGACACACAAAGTCCAACGTCTGGTTTAAAAGATCCAGGTAACAAAATGGAAACTAAATTCCTATTTAAAATGTAAATCTCCTCAAAGCTTGATTCTTTATAAAGGCTGTGATTATTCATTCAGGCCTACAGCTTTCTTAAGGAAATAAGAAATTTATCTCCTTGAGGGGTCAGTTTTCTCCTCAGGCAGGCCTGCTGTTCATTCAAGTCATAACAGACTTTCCCTTTATTAAAAAAATATCCTGGATTTCTACAACATCAAATTTTGTTTCACATCACAGTGTATTTTCATTCACTTTACACTATACTTCCTAAGACTCTTCTCCCATTTCTCAGCACATCTCAGAATGTTAATACCTAGGAGATCTCTTAAGTAAAAAAAAATCTGGGGGATAATCACACCAATTTGCCTTTTCATTAGTCTACACAGCAGGTAGCATGGAAAATGTTAATCCTTTTTTTGGTGTGTGTGGGGGGGTAACATAAAGACAGAATCACAGTCAACATTTTAAAAAAATGCTAGAATTTACTGACTTTGGTTTTTTTTGGCTACTCCATGGGGTGACTTCAAGATCTTAGTTCCCCCACCAGGGATCCAACCTGGGCCCCTCAGCAGTGGAAGCTCAGAGTCCTAACCACTGGACCACCAGGGAATTCCCCTGACTTTAGTTCTTAAAAAACTTACATAGCAGATCCTTTCCCTAGTCATTTGCAGAATTTCTAACATTTCTTCAATCATTAACCCTTGATAGGACAGGTCTTTAAAATCCCTCAGATTCTATGCTAAGAACCTTGCTCAGTGAACAGGCTAAGAAACAAAAAATTGCTTGACAGTAAATACTTATTTCACCATTCTCATAAATTTAAGTAAGTAACTTACTGAAAATCATCTGTCTCTATTAACTATGACTCAAGCCTAGAGATTTCCTCAGCAGTCAACAACTATCCTGAACTTTCCTGCTGGGATGGTCAGACATCAGCATTCATGAGAAACATATTTACTCCTTTCCAGGGCCAGTCTTGATAAGTCAAATTTGTGCTGATTTAAGTTACATCTGCTTCTGGAGTCTAGAATCTTGGTAGAAAAAAGAAGATTGTATAATTGGAATGCAATCTTCACAAAGCAATTTTTAAATCAGTGGCACGAAGCAAACATTCAAATTCAATGTCAAAGGCCATGAATCAGAAGATTGAGAAATACTGAGTTGATTAACCTGATAAGGAAAGAAGCTAACATTTCTTGAATGCCTGTATACATTAGTTTACCTCAACATTCCTCTAATATGAATTGGATTAAAAATTTATGGTTACTCCATGATAGAAGCTCAAGTCCTAAGAAATCTTCCAGGATTTAAAATAAAATAAAAAATTAACCTCCAAGAGTAGCTTGAAAAACAACAAAACCCCCTGCTTAAATCTCTCATACCTCATCTTCTAAACAAAGATTCATGTAGAGTTCACACATCAGCTACCTACCGGAGAGAATATAAAGTTAGGTGTATGTAAGAAGAGGGGACTAAACACCTGGGAATATTTCCAGAAGGGCAGTAAACATGCATAAAGGCACTCCTATTCAAATCGGTTGGACAAACACAGTAGATATATTAAGATCCACCACCGAACCCTATCGATTTTAGAGTTGGAAGAGGACTTAGAAATGATGAGAAAAATGGAACTAAACAGGTTGTCTCCTGGCTTCTAATTCAATGCCTTCTCTCTGCGATATAGCTACTATTATTTTTCAAGCAACTCTTTCATTTTCAGCCAAATGTCATTTCAAGGGATAAAAAAATTACCTAAGTGACAACACAGGTATTTTTCAGTGAATACTGTCAGCTGTACAAAAGTCTTTCTTAAGCTTTCTTCCCCTTCCCCAGCACCCTCCTATGACTCACAGCACAGCACTACTCTTGCCACAGCAGCCACCAAAGTTTCTCTTCCAAGTGGTCTTGTTGTACCCCTGGGGGCACTCCTCCCTCTCATCTCTCTCGTTTTCGTTTTTAAACCACTCCATCTTCCCACAACATACAAAGTAAGAGCTTTCAAATCATTTTAATAACCTGGCAGTGATTCAAAGTATGAAAAGACTCAAACATCTTCCCTTTAAAGGGGATGCTACCACCACTGCCTCACAACAAGCATGATCAAAGGCAAGGAGGAGACTGGATTCAAGGAGCAAGGGTCGTAGCAAGACTTCAAGGATCACAGACTGAAGAGCTTGGTTTCAGAAAGTCTCCTGAGGCTAGCAGGCAGCAGAAGAGATGAAATTTTAAGAGATCCTCAGAGGACGGGGCGCGGTTGCTGGGTCATGAGCACCTTGAAGCGTTTCTTGATGGTGATTCGGTGTCGAGAGTATTTGTCGTCTGGAGAGAACCTAGCAGGGTGGGCCGAGCAGGTCTGCTGTCCCACAGGATCAAGCTTCTGCTCGAGGAGGAAAGAGAGAACATAATCTCAGTACTGGAGCGGTGGGGAAAACCTAACCACTGGCGTGTGAGGGAGAAGGAGAGCGGGATGGGGAGGGGGCAGCGCGAAAAGGGTAAACATGAAGACCGGAGACCCGACTGTCAGATCAAGAAGCCACACACTCCTGCTTTTACCACGCCAGGCTTCTGGGCTCTCCAGTCCCCCCACCCAGCTAGGAAACTCACTGGCTCATCTCGACCGCTCCTCCCAACGACATTTCTCGCCATGCCCATATACAACCTGTTCCCTCTACCCACCTTCAGCGTGTAGACCCGGTCTCCCTGCTCGTTGAGGTAGTACTGGAGGAACATGACCACACCGAAGCGTGAGCTACCAACGCCTTCTGCAGCTGCCTCTTAGCAGAAGCCCTCACGTGTTGGTCAATTTCCTTCCTGTATAGCCGGAAGTCCCGTTCTCAAAGCACGCCGGGAAATGTAGTCCAGTTTATGCCTTTCTCCAGCTGGCCAGAAGGGAGCGCACTAGCGCGGCACTTGGCCAGTTGCAACCCAGTTGCAACCCAGTTGCAACCTTGCAGGCGTTCTAAGACACGTGGAGTGTGCCCACTGTGTGCCAGACACTGCTAGGCGTTTAGAGGGGGGTAGGGATGGATACAAATTGAATATTAATTAATAGAACCCCGTCTTTATCTCAAGATGCGTACCCATTTCAGAGGCAATGGGTTTCTAGTACCTGAAGAAACCAGGGCTCCAGGATCCAGGGCCCCTTTTACCTTAGGGAAGAAAGAAGCTTGTCTTCCCTCCCCTATTTTACATCCGGTTCCCTCGCCCTATTTCAAAGTATTGGCGGTAAAGAGTGCATGATGGGTATTCAGTATTCTGCACAGCGAAGACAGCGTGAAGTTATTTTATGAAACTGGTGAAGTATGTTTTAGTGGTCGACCCAAGATTCAAACTCAGGTCTCCACCACAAATTCAACGCTCTTTCTTATAGTGGTGAGTAGCTAATAATAGCATAAGACGCACCTCATAGAGGTATTGCGAATTTTTAAAAGAACGTACAAATTCTCCTTATAGGACTCTAGTTTAAAGGAATGAAAATTGGAACCCAGATATCATTACGAAGGTAATCGTTGCCGTATTATTTATAACGGCAAAAACATTGGAACATATATTAATTTTATAGCCAGAAAAACGTGAAAGCATTTTTTTAAGAATATAGTTTCTGTTTACTTGTAGTTGCATAAGATACCTTTGTAAGGGTTCGGAAGAAATTCGATTTTCTCTGGGATAAAGAACTCAATTCCAGAGGAAAAGAGCGGAGGGAGGCTTGCTGTGTATTCTGTTTTGCATAGTGTGACTTTTGAACCATGCCGATGTGTTACCCATTTAAAAAATTAAAATTATTTAACAAAAATTTAAAACAACAAAAATAATTGAACAAACGAAAAGGACCTTTTGGTCTTGAAATTTTAGGCTGAGTTGCAGTTTTTGATGGAATGGGAGGCTTTTCAGCCAAGGGTAAAGCTGAGCCTTCTGTGGACTGCAGAGCAGATGGTAGTGGTCTAGTTGGGAACTGCAGGACAGCTTTCCAAGGAAACGATATGCATACAGCAATTCAACCCTGAGACAACCCTAATTTGAAATATTCTGTTCTCTTGAACCTCAAACATACAGACTATGTACTCTGAATTTGGTTTTAGAGAATACAGCCAATATTAAATTGTCAAGAGTTTGCCACAACCTGCTATTAATAGGAAGTCAGGTACAGAACTGGGTGGAATTGAAAGGCACAAAACTAGATATATTGGTGAAGAATTGTATAGGGAACAGGGATGTAAAACTACGTGGTTGGGAATCTGAGAAAGAATTTGCAAGGTGTCCTAAAGAGATACACAACAATTGTGTTGCCCTACTCTGGTTTGGAGGAAATTCCTGGTTACTACCTACATACCAGAGCCCTTTGTGGAAGATCTCCCTAATCTTACCCCATATTCCCCCTCCCCTCCCCCACTGCAGAATGCTTGGAGTCCTAGATTCTAGTTCTGTTTTGATCTGATCTTTACCCTCCCTTCCTTGGATCCCTGTGTATCTACTGGAGCCAGGTTACTCTCTGGGCCCTGGACCTGACTGTCTCATTCTGGAGGCTTCCAGACAGCCACGGTTAGTGCCCAAACCTGAGAGGATGTCTTCAGATGGAGGTGAGTCTGTAGGTAGGGGGAGGGTCCCTGCCACCTCCTCCCTCCTTGGAGATTCAAAACTTGACACTTTATCTGGGGACCAGCTCTCTGGGCTGACTTAGAGGGATGTGAGAACACTAGACCCCATCAAAGGCATCACACTTGGCGAGGCTGGAAGGGGATCGTGCCATTAAGACTAGGGGTTGGGGAAGGAAGAGGGCCTCCTGGGTGGCAGATCAAAGTGCCTCAGAGGAGAGTGCTGAGTAGAGAGAAGGAATGGTAGTTAGCAACTTGCTTCTCTGGAAGAGGGATTCCTTCAACATGTGAGGGAGGGCCAGGGGTGTGTGTGGTATGAGGGACACAGGGGGTTTCAAAGGGAAGACCCAAGTGTCTTCTTTAGGCAGTTGGAGGCTGCTCTCGAATTTTGTCCTGAGAGAATTGAGCTGGGGCCACTCTAGATCTTACTGGGTGTGGGGAGTGGAAGCCTTGGCTAGAAAACTGTTCAATGGGGTCATCTGTTGCCAAGTCAATAGAGGAATGTCCTCCTGGAAGCTAAACCAGAAGGTGCTATAAGTGCCTCTGGTCAGAGTCTTCTGGCTCCTTCCAGCCCCAGTGAGGGCTTCTCTTTTAGTTCAGGGAGCAGTTTTCTTTGCTTTCCAGGGCCAGGGGAGGTGGGTCACTCCAGCCAGGATGAGAACTGGGGCTTCCCTGAGATGCTCTGTCTTTCTACCTTGCGTGGAACTCAGGCCTTCAGACCCATTTCATTGTGTTCCGTACTTTGGGGAGTGCTCCTGGCCCTCTGCTCTGTGGCTGAGGTGAAGAGTTTGCTCGTATTCTGTGTCTCCTTCATGGTCAGGAAGCAGCAGAAACTGAATGTTGTTCGTTTGCCAGTGGAATATTCCTTATAAGAGGGAGAGGAGAGTAGCACGAAATGAGGCCGATGATCTTCTATTATTATTATTAAAAGTCCTAGGAGACACACATCCTGATGAAGTACACATCTTATGTATTTATCCTTGGTCACTTTGACTGCCCTTGAACTGTGTTTCAGACTTCATTGTTGGTGCCTTGTTCAAAAGCGGACCCTACGTTTCTGATATGAGGGGCTCCAAGCAGAAGGGTCACAGACCACATTGTAATATGTCCGGCATCTACTTCCAGCTCTGGAAGCCTCTCTCCCCACACTGCCCTCCCCTTACACACTTCCTGGCTCTTATCTCTAGTCATTCCTGGCTGTTATGTAACAAAATTTCTGGGAACAAAACATCTAATCCACACACACACGCCCCCTCCTGGGAACAGTGCTTTGGTGCCTGGTGGCAGGGACCACAGAGCAGCTGGGAGCAGGATCCAGGTGGTCTGAATGTGTTTGGAATGTACCGTATGCTGGGTGGCATGTGTTATGGGGTACGAGCTCTTGGGTCCAAGGGTCATTACAGCTTGCTTCCTTAGTGCAGTAATTCTCAACAGGGAGTAAGGGGCATCAGAAACACTTGGGGGGACATTTGCAAACTATACACGTTCCCCCTCCCTCACCTGTTGAGAATCCATGCTCTGATTCTTCAGGGACTAGAATGAAACTCAGATGACCTAGCTTCTGGTCTCTTTTTCTTCTACTCCATCCCCTCTTTTTCTTTGTCTCTACAGCGTCTCCATTGCCAGGACCGGACATGACCATGAAACCTGGCTCTGCCCCGTCTCCTTACGCTGCACTTCCCTTCCCCCAACCTGCTCCTGGCCCACCAGATCAACCACCCTGGGAGCCGCCCTCACCGCCCCCGATGCCTTCAGAATTCTCTCCAGGCAACCCTCTGGTGCTCTCTGCTTTCCCCAGCCCCTTGTTGGTGACAGGGGACGGGGGCCCTGGCCCCAGTGGAGCCGGAGCTGGCAAAGTCATTGTCAAAGTCAAGACAGAAGGCGGGCCAGCTGAGCCCTCTCAAACTCAGAACTTTATCCTTACTCAGACCGCCCTCAGTTGGATTGCCTCAGGCGCTCCCTGCGGGGCCCCCGAGGCTCCTGCCCCTGGATTCCCGACAGCCTCTAACGTGAAGCCCCTTCTGCCTGCTGAGGCTGTTGGGGTGAGCCAGGAGGGCCTCCCAGGCCTTCCTGCTCAGGCTCTACCACCAGCTGCCCAACTGGCCCCCATCGTGCCTCCAGAAAAGGCTTGGCCAGGGCCACACAGGGCAACTGGGGAAGGAGGTCCTACGGCCGCCCGATACAGGCCCTCACTGGGTGACCTCTCCTATACCTCCAAGGGTGTTTATGAGAACTTCCGACGCTGGCAACGCTACAAAGCCTTGGCAAGGAGGCACTTACCCCAAAGTCCTGATGCAGAGGCCCTTTCCTGCTTTCTTATGTAAGTGGGGAGACCTGAGACTCCTTACCCTACAGGCTTTTAAATAAGGAGGATTTGGGGGTGGACAACGGAGGTTAGGCTATTTAAGAATACTTGAGGGCAGGTCGTGAGGGTGATGGAGATGCTATGAGAATGAAAATAATGACAACAGCAGCAACAACAATAACAAGCCTCTTTACCCACGTGCCAGATGACAACAAGCTTTCAGGTGTCTCCTCTCAAGTGATCTTCACAACCCCGTGAGCTCAGGCAGGCATTTTTATGGTCACCCTCATTGATGGAGGAGAAGACTAAAGCTCTGAGCGATGATTGGAACTCGGTCTCTGATACCGAGGGCCAGGGCCCTCCCGTTCTGTTTTACTACCTTTTGGCATGGAGTTGAGCTGTCCAAACCGGCCAGGCTGAGGAGCATAGGGAGGGGAGGATGGTGTGGGACCAGGCCAAGGAGCTTATGTGCCGCCCTCTGCTCTCTCTACTACTGTTATTATTTTTTTTGTTTTAAGGTTTTTTGTTGTTTTGGGGGGTTTTTTTTTGATGTGGACAATTTTTAAAAAGTCTTTATTGAATTTGTTACAATATTGCTTCTTTTATTTATTAATTTTTTTTTATGTTTTTTGGCCGCGAGGCATATGGGATCTTAGTTCCCCAGCCAGGGACTAAACCCGCACCCCCTGCACTAGAAGGCGAAGTCTTAACCCCTGGACTGCCAGGGATGTCCCCACACTGCCCCTGTTTTCTTCAGGAGAAATCAAGTGGAAATAGGGAGGTGGTGGAGCTTGCTTGGTGGTCAAGGGCCAAGGGCCCACCACTCCCTAGATTTGTCCTCCTGGGCCCTGACATTTTCTATCTTTGCCCTCAGTTTTCTCACCTAGAAAGGGGAGGGATGATCATACCTACCTGAGAGGGTTGCTGAGAAGATGGGATGAGTTAGTGTGTGTGACGTGCTCAGCAGAGTGCCTGGCACAGAGGATGCCTCGTGAAATGGCAGCTGCTATTGTTGTTGTTATTGTTTACATTATAAAAGGGCACTCTAGAAGAGGTAAAGAACTCACAGAAGGCCCAAATGCCTGTGTAAGCGGATGCTTGGCCTGGGAGCCCAGGGTCATGGGCTGTTATGTTTATAAAGCAAAGTCATTAACCATCTGGGGAATTTTCTCTTCTTCCCACCGAGACCCACTGTCTCTCTCAACGGCACTGTCCTCTCAACATTTTGTGTAAACCACCATATAACACATGCTGCATTTTACTGGACTTGAAAAAAACTGTACATGCTGTTCCACCATTGGCTGAACCCCTAAAGGAGTCTCCCTTTCCACCCTGATTCTGGGGTGAATAAATCAAAAGGCTCCCCCAAAGTCCTTGGTATAGATCACTGTACCAACTCCCCGCATTATGGGTTCTCTCTCTTGGAGACTGGTAGGCTGAATTTCTAACTCCTGGACTATTTCTGCTCCGCCCGTTCAGGGGCTCTGGGCAGGGTCTCCCCCACAGTGCAGTCCAGACCCTCTGTCACACTCACCCGGGAGGCTCCGTCTTGGGATTCTGGGGGCTGGAGTCTACGTTTGTGACAAGCTTTCCCAGGTGATTCCAGGCACCATAATGATTGAGGACCCATGAGAAGTCAGAAAGGCAAAACTGCATCACAAAGAACTCAGAGAGGACTGATATGTGACAGTGAGGGGTATCCCGGAGGCAAAAAACACTTAAAAACCAACAAAGAAAAACACCACGTGGCCTTTAATTAGAGATT
The DNA here is from genome assembly GCF_030028045.1 of Hippopotamus amphibius kiboko. NCBI lineage: Eukaryota > Metazoa > Chordata > Mammalia > Artiodactyla > Hippopotamidae > Hippopotamus > Hippopotamus amphibius. The sequence continues at coordinate 177,056,114 of NC_080187.1, read as the reverse complement.
CATTTGGTTAGCGAGGAGTGCCTTTTTTTTTTTAAATGTAAGAGCCTTTGGGCAGGTTTCAGCCTACTTTCCAATGAATCCCATTACTTGAATAATATGAGCACTTTCTTCCTTGTGTTTTGTGGAGGACAGCACTGTGAGAGTTCAGGGTAGTTAATTTTAAAAGCTGGGGAATCTTCTGATTTTGTGTGAGGTTTGTAAGTTTCGGCGGGAAGAAAGGCCAGCATGGTAAAAGGGTGGATGGGAGGTTGAGGGTCTGCAGTCCAAGAGCAGTGGGCTGTGACAGGGACTGCGGGGCATGTTTGGTCTGATGAGGGGTGGGGGGTGTGCACTGAGGTGGGTGTCAGGGCAGGTGGGTGGGGGGCACACCTGTAGACCGTGACTGACCCAATGGGGTTTTAGCCCAGTGCTCCGTTCCCTGGCCCGGCTGAAGCCCGCTATGACCCTGGAGGAGGGACTGCCGAGGGCTGTGCAGGAATGGGAGCGTACCAGCAACTTTGACCGCATGATCTTTTATGAGATGGCAGAAAAGTGAGTCCCACCAACCCTCGTCCTCCCAAGGGGGGCTGTGTGGCTGAGGGGTCTGGGCTGTGGGTGGTTACTGTGAGGGATGCTGGAGGAGAGGTGTAGGCTAGCAGAGGGTCTCCTGGGTCCTCGCTGCTCCTCCTGCCACCTTGACTTTCGGGCTTTTCTGTCCTATCTCCTCTTGGAAGCTGTCCCTTCTCCAGATCTTGAGTTATATAGGGGCCTTGGTATTGACGCTCTTAGGATGGCATTGGAGCCCAACTGGTGTAAAAATTCCACACGGAAGGGAACCTAGCAATGAGGAGGTAAGCCCTACTAGGCAGGTTCTCTCCTATCTCACTGACCAGTAGCAGGTAGCTACTGATGCAGACCTTGGGGCCACCGCCCCTCTGGAAATTGTTTAGCCCATCATCCCAGGGAAGGGCTGGTTCTTGAAGAGGTTTTTCAGGGCAAGGTCCTGGATGCCCACAGTGGTCTTCTGGTTTGTATCCCCCATTTCTTCATGATAATCTCCTTGGTTAAAAAAAGTAACTCAGGAAAATGATGGCTTTCCTCCAAGCTTAGCTATCACTTTCTCCCCCAAATCTTCTGGACCCATCCTTCCTAGATTCACCCTTCCAGGACCCTAGGCCCAGCCTCAGGATTCCTGGATCTCAGCACTGCCTCCTGGTGGGAACTGCCTTGAATTGCAACCCAGGCCCTGCTTCAGTATTTCAGCCATTCTTTATGGTTGTAGGCAGGGGCAGAGGAGGCCTTGAGGAAGGACCCATGTGTGCGATCTTGCCAGGTTGTGGCATAGGCCTGATTGAATTCCACAAACCTGTGTTAATCGTTGCTGTGTACTCTCTTTGATGCTGGGTGAGATAGGGTATGAAAAAGCCATGGCTCTGTCCTGTGAAGCTTACAAGCTCTAGATGGTTTCGTTAATAAGCTTCCTAAGGGACCACTTCAAGTAGAGGGGCTGTGTGGGGACCTTGTGAGGTTTTCCCAGAAAAAACCTTGGAAAAAAACCTGTGATGGTTTTCGGCCATCTGTGAGCAGATCCCCTGGGGCCTGGGGTCTGGGTTTCCAATGGATCTTGGTCTTCTCAGCGCTGCCTGGGCTTTCTGCACCCTCTGCAGGTTCATGGAGTTTGAAGCCGAGGAGGAGATGCAGATTCAAAACACACGGCTGATGAGTGGGTCCCAGGGCCTGCCTCCTGCAGCCCTTCTGAAACTTGATCCTCCAGGGCCCCCAGCCCCTGAGGTTTGCCAGCAGCCAGGTAAGGCCGCCCAATTCCAACAGGAGCTGTGGGCCAGAAGCTCAAAGGGAGGCGCACAGAAACCAGTCACGGATCAGGGGAGGCATTGGCCTTGCTTCTACCAGTTTCTCTCTAGGGAGTGGCATTTGATGTTCCAGACAGGACATACCTAGAAGGCTGAGTTCTCAGGTTCCCTTTGTCCCAAACTAGCTATTGATCTTGGCCAAGTAAACCAACTACTGTCTCACTGAGACTGTAACCGAGGCACATAATACCTCATCTGCCTAAGACGTAGGGGCTGGATCAGGGGGCTTCTCGGAATTTCAGGGATTCTGAGATTTCTCATCCAGATTCTCTCTCAGACCCTCCAGCTCCTAAATATTCTCCCCCAGCTGGTACTGTGTCAGGTCAGCCTGATCCAGTCGGGAACCGTCTCAGTGTACCTAGGTTGCTGCCCTGACAAACGGGCAGGAGACAGAAACCGAGGTCTTGGTGCCGCTTCCCCATCCTCCTTCCCGCCTCGCCCCTCAGTGTACATCCCCAAGAAGGCGGCCTCCAAGGCACGGGCCCCCCGCCGGCGGCAGCGCAAAGCCCAGAGGCCTCCGGCTCCTGAGGCACCCAAGGAGATCCCACCAGAGGCAGTGAAGGAGTACACCGACATCATGGAAGGGCTGGTGGGGAGCCACTTGGCCACTGAGGAGTCCGATGGAAAACAGGAAGAGGAAGAGCAGCAGCAGCAGGAAGAAGGGATGTATCCAGACGCAAGTCTCCTGAGCTACATCGATGAGCTGTGTTCTCAGGAGGTCTTTGTCTCCAAGGTGGGCCGGCCCTGGGTGTCTGGTTTCTAGCAGATCCTGGGGTGGGAACTCCAGGAAACCAAAGATCTAGGGTTCTACCCTAGACTGTCTTCCGTGCTGAGGAATATGTGTGTGTGCGTGCACACACGTGAATGTGTGTAGCTGGTGGTTTCTAACAACCTAGGGAGAGGGTGGTGAGTGGGAAGGTGCATGGCTGCTTCTCCAGAGCCATGGTTCACAGGTTACCTCCTGTCAAAGACTCCCATCACTTTTCCTTCTGTCCCCCCAGGTGGAGGCTGTCATTCACCCTCAATTTTTGGCAGATCTGCTGTCCCCAAAACAACAGAGGGATCCCTTGGCTTTAATGGAGGAGCTGGAACAAGAAGAAGAACTCAGTCTTGCCCAGGTAAACCTGGGAGGTAGAGGAGAATATCAGAATGAGAAGCTCTCGTGGCTTTATCTAACCCTACGTTGTCTTGGATGGTATGACTCTTGGAGACACACAGCTTCAGCAATCAGTTTTGGGTGCAGAACAAGTAGGCAAGGGACCGTGGAAAAGGGGAGTGTAAGGGCTCAAAGCATGGGAATAAGACCCAGGAAGGTGGAAAAGAAGAGCTGTGGTATCTGGCTTTGATACTGTCACTGAAGCCACGTGCTTGCATTCCCTGCCCTGCCCAAGTTCCATCTCCTCACCACCCAGCCTGTTACTCCTTCTTATAACCACATATAGAACAGGATTTGTCCATTCTCCTTCTAGCTGGTCCAGAAGCGACTCCTGGCCTTGGAGGAGGAGGATGCGGAGGCACCTCCAGGTTGCAGTGGCGCTCAATCAGACTCAAGTCCTTCCGTTTCTGATGAGGATGAAGATGGGGGTGGGCGGCTTCGGCCCTCACCTGGGCTCCGGGTGGCCGGGGGCACCGTCCACCTTGGGAAGGCTCCTTCTCTGGGAAAGCGGGCAAGAGAAGTGCCTGGTGGGCAGGAGCAGGCCCTCGATAGCGCGGGGGGGATGCGCAGAGATGGGAACAGCCTGCCATCCCCCAGCGGCTGGGACCTGCAGCTAGAACTTGCAGCTGCACAGGGGACTCCAGGGCCCCTGGGCATAGAGAGAAGAGGGTCTGGGACGGTTACCAACCAGATATTCCCACATCAGGATGACCACCTGGGAGGTGCTAGGCCCCCTGGGCACTCCCTTGTGGCTGACAGGACGTCCGAGGCTTTGCCCCTTTGCTGGCAGGAAGGCCCCCAGCTCGAAATAGGTCCCAGTTTGGATGTTGGACTTGCAGAGCTGGCTCCTCTGCAAGGACAGCGGTTAGAAAAGCAGGTCCTGGGGCTGCAGACAGGACAACAGATAGGGGGTGTGGGAGTGGCTCCTCAGGGGACGGCGCCATTAGCAGTGCCTCAGGAAGGCTCTTCAGGGGTCATGTGGGGAGATGACAGAGGTCCTCCCACAGTTCAGAGTTATGATCAGAACCCTTCCCCTAGAGCACCTGGGGATGGGGACAGGGACGGGGCTTCTCTCAGTCCAGTATTTTGGCTCAGCAATGAGATGGATGCCATAGGCTTGGAGTTGCCATTACAGATTGAGGAGGTCATAGAGAACTTCCATGATGGGGAATGTGTAACCGAACACCAGGGGGACAGCCAGGCATTGGGCTCCAGAAGCAACATTTCTCTGGGTCCTGGAGAAACCACAGCACCTGGGGATGTGGGAGGCAGTGTAGATCCCTGTGGAGGCACAGATGCCACAGTTGCCCTGGAAAAGAGAAACTACTGCAGCTTGTCAGGACCCCTGAGGGCCAAAAGCCCGGCCTTGAGGCCTAAAGAAAACAGAGAACAGAGCCCTGAGACTCTACGGGATCCCAGTAATCTGTGGGCTGAAGGTTGCCCCCCGTTGCTAGAAAGCAGAATTGGTACCTCTACACTGGGGGCTTCTAAAGAAACCCTCCTGCCTGCAAGTCAAGGCAATATCCTTAGCCTGGGGACCCAAGATACCTCCTCCTTCCCTGATGAGGCAGAGAGCAGAGGCAAGTCCACTTCTCCTCTGTTGGAGGAACATGTCAACATACTAGATATTAGGGATGCCTGTGGCCTCCAGCTAGAGGTCAGTGAGGATACCTGTCCACTAAGTTTTAATTCTTACAATCCCCAAGGAGAGGGCAGGGAGGATACTGATTTATCTGAGCCTAAAGACCCTGCTCCCTTACCAGGGGATCAAGAGTCTTATGCACCTAGAACCCCCAAATCAACATCTCCTCACCAGGGCCTTAGAAGAACTTCCCCTAGATTGAGAACCAGGGACGCGTTAGTTCTGAGAAAAGCCTCTCCTGTTAGTGAAACATGCAGCTCAGCAGATGGGGCCAAAGGCAAGGAGGAGGAGGAGGAGGAAGAGGAGGAGGAGGAGGAAGATAAGGAACTCTCCAACTTTGCCCATCTATTGGCCTCTAAACTTAGCCTGTCACCGAGGGGACCTCCCTTCACTTCTCACCCTGCCTCAGGCCTGCTCTCCTCAGGGGGTCGTGGGACCCAGAGAGCATCCCACTCCCTCGCTTCTGAGGCAAGAGGCCTCGGTCAGCCTCCGTATCCTGCTGCCAAGGCTGGGAAGCGAGCTCTAGTTGGAGGTCCAGCCCCTGCTAAAAAGAGGCCCTTCCAGGGAGCTGACCTTGGGGCGCCTGGGGAGAAACCCCTGGCTCTGCGAGTGGTTCGCGCCTCACAGCCTCATAAAAGGCGGCATGATAGTTTCGTCACAGGCAGGAAGAAGAAACGACGTCGTAGCCAGTAGGGAGCAGCAGGACCATCCTGTCCCCCTTGCTGGTCCCCGCAGGTGGGGCGCCCAGAGTAGATCCCACACCAACAGACACCTGTTATCAGCCCTGTGTTCTGTTCTGCGAGAGTGGCGAGCATGGGGACAGATGGGGGGGGGGGTCACATTGGTTAGGCTGGAGGTGGTCCCCTTGGTGAGAGTTTGTGAAGTACCTTCGAAAGGAGTTGTATGGGGGAGAAAATAAAGATTTTGTTGTTGGAAAATGCTTCCAGTGTGCCCCTTTGTACTCCCGTCTTTGCTGCTAGATAGGGTAAGTGCTGAAAAGGAGAAAGGAGGTGGGGGCGGCCTTGGATGTGACAGACCCCAGGTGCCTTTCTAACCTCCAGCCTCACCTAGGCCGCCTGATAAGCCCTGGCGCTGAGGGTCCCCGGTGGTCACTTTATTCCCCCCTCATCAGCAGCCTGGATGTGGTATTGGGAGAGCTTCTCTGAACATCATTCCAATATCTGTTTCTCTTTAAAAGCCCATAGGTGGAAAGTGCCTTTTCTTTAACCTGTCAGATTTCTGGGATAGATACCTATTTTCTAAACCTAACTAATTTCCATAATTGTGCCTAGACACAGCACTTTCTTTACGGGGGGCCTTTTCTTCTTCCTTGAAAAGCAGCTGGAGAGAAGGACTTACACGTCCCCAATTCATCCTAGCCGGAAACCCCTTAGGTGGCAGGTCTGAGCTGCAGGCAGGATGGTTGGTTCCTGACACAGCTCTCTGCCCCAGCTACGGGGACGGGAATCAATCTCAGTAGGATTATTAAATAGGGAATGGTACTTAGCTATTTTTTAGTCTCTAATGAGGACAGAACAGGAGGGAATAGGCTGAAAAGAGGTTGGTGAGGAGGCCTGTTACAGGGTATGACAACAGGAGGGAGGATATGAGATTCGCATGATCCGTTCATCTGGAAGTGAGGACTCATCTGCCCGTGGCCAAGAGGACTAACCTTGGGAACCTCCAGGGTCTTCCCATGGGTGGCCTGCAACCATTACTCCCTTTCCTTCCCGGCTAATTATACCATCAATGTGATTGAGCTTCGTTTTTTTTAAATAGATATAGATATATATTTATATATAAAATAGTTTCTTACAAAATAAAACCAAACAAACGAAAAATGAAAACCAACTTAAAAAAACCAACAACAATAACAAAAAGTCAAGCAGGACAGAGATGGGCTTGAGGGAGGCCCAGGGTTAGCCCCTGGCGCTGCCCTGAGTCTGTGCGTGGGTGCAAGCTGGGGAGGTCGAAGCGCTCAGTCGCCCTTCTGCTTGGGGGCCTGCACAGTCCCGTTGGCCAGAGCGGGGGCGCTGCCTGGGGAGGAGGCGTTTGGTGTCTGGGAGGGGCGCAGGTAGGTGCTGAAGAGCTTCCCGTGGAGCGGGTGGTGCAGGGAGAAGTCCTGGAACTCACCTGGATGTTAAGAGCGAGATGGGAAAGTAAAGACCTAAGGAGGAGAGGAGGAGGCGCCCGACTCTTTTCTCAGAACTGGTGTGTCCTGTTCCTCTCACCTCAGCCTCACTGTCTCAAATCCAAGTTGACATCCTCTGCCTCCCCCGCTGCTTCCTCCCAGCCACGCCTCTCGGACATCCTGATCCCCCGAGCTGGCCTCCAGCCCCGTTCCCTCCCAGCTCAGTGCTGGTGGTGCCCCGAGTGCCCACACAAGGCCTGGAGGTGGTGACTCACAGAGGGAGAGGCCCTGGCGGGCTCCTGCCTGGCACAGCTCGGCATGCAAAGTCCTGGCGGCAGGGCGGGGCGAGCCCAGCAGCAGGTGCAGGATGGTGCTGAAGCCATCTTTGTACAGCAGGCGGCTGGGCCCCTCGGCCTGCTCCTCTTCCTCCTGGGCAAACAGCTGGGAGGAAAAGGGACGCCGGTCAAGCTCTCTCCTTGTGCCACGGCCCTGCACATCTGTCTGATAGGCGCCTCCCCTTCCGAGAGTGGGAAGCCCAGGCCTCCTGCCCTGCTGGGCCCTTTCTGAATATAATTGTCACAGCTTCTGCCTTCTTCCTGTTCCCAGGGAGGCCTCAGCAGAGATGCTGGGGCTCTGTGGTTCAGAAAGAGTGGCACTAGGGTGGACACCAAGCACCGACTATGCAGAAGCTCCTGGGAACAGCACACGGCACAGGCCTCTGGGTGGGGTGAGCACAGCCACCGTGTGCCCCCCACCCCCACAACTTCCTGATACCTCAAACGCCAGGCAAGTCAGCTCCTCCAGGCTCCTGCCCCCATCCAGAGCTGCCAACGCAAGGGCCACGTCTCGGAAGTCCACCAAACCACTGGCATCCTGGAGAGTGGAAGAGAACATAATCACAGGGACCAACCCCGCGCTCTCCTTGCTGCTCTGGATCTCGGCTCCTCCCTCTTCTCAGCGGTCATGGGGGTGACCCCTGTGTCCACTTCCCTCAGAACTGTGAGCCCTGAACTCTCCGGGATCTCTGATAGTTCTCTCAGGGCATGGGTTTGCACACGCTATACTCCCCAAGTCACCGGGTGACCAAGCTCTCCTATGAAGGGGTCTCCTAAGAATGATGGAATCCCTCAGGTATGTTGAAGTTACCATCAAGTTTCTGATATACTATCAGGGCATTCTGGACCCCAAGCTGGAAAAACTGGTTCTCTTCTGACTTGGCCTATGTGGGAGAACTGGTCCAACAAACTAAAAGGAGGCCACTGGCATAATTTCTTACCAAAAATAGCACCCCGAGGATACCTGCTGTATCCTCAGATCTATGGGGGAACGGGGCACCTGGGTTTTGGTTCTGTTCTGCTACAGGCTATGATGGGAAGCTCCTTTCAGGGACAGTCTGCCCCAGTCTAAGGAAATCAGCACACCTGGGTCACTCTCTGTCCCTTCAGAGGATGTTGGAAACCACGGGCTGCCTCTTAGGTCAAAAAGAACTCCTTGGGACCACTGGGAGTTGTTCATAAACATTATGAATGGGGTTATTATAATGCGACAGGACAACCTGGTTAAGTCCCAGGAAATACATGACTCACCAAGATTCCTGAGAAAGTTCAGGAATCTCCCAGAGAAGCTCTGGAATATTTTTTAAAAATCTGCCCAAGTATTACAGCTACTTCTGGGTCTCAAACTCTTTTAACTGTCTGACCTGTCCAACGCTGTCTCCTCTAATCCTCCCCACCGAACCCTTCCCCAATGCCCCACAAGGTCACATGATCCCCATCTCGGCCAATCTCTAAAGTGCCTCAGAAATTTATGGACCTCACTGACCATTATTTCGCGATTGTTCTTCCTCACGACTGAAACACTGCTCGTCAATGCACTGGACACTCTATAAAACTCTATAAAAAAATGAACCCCCCAGCAGACCTCAGAAGGTGTCTACCAACAGCTGTTAGAACATCCAGCCCAGACTCCAAACCGGCCATCCACACGGCCCCTCTGGCGCTGCACTTAAATCTTGAGCACCCCAGTCCGTTTACCTGCTGGAAGTAGCTGAAGGCACTAGCCACCATCTGGGAGTCAGAGAGCTGGAGCTGCTTGGCAAACTCTTCCTGGCTGATCATTTGACTCCGGCCTGGCTCTGCCCCAGTGTCCACACAGCCAGGGGACAGCCTATAAGGGAATTGTTGAAGGTGCAGAGCTGACTTGGTTTCCTTCTGGACCAGCCAGCAGGACCCTGGCCCCAGCCCCAAGAATTCTCCCAGCATGGGTACATCTGGTGTTTTTCTCAGATGTACTCTGACTCATAGTCCCTGGAGAGCCATTCCTACTTTTGTCATGGGGTTATTACATATCTTTCTTTTTTTTCCTCCTTCCCTTTGCCCCATTATCTTTTAAAAAATTCCTTATCTTCCCACTTTTTTTTCTTTTTTAAGACTTTTCTTCCTCCTACCCATTTTCCTTTTTCTTCTTCTTCTTTTTCTCTTTGCCCATATACCCTCATCTTCAAGGTCACTTACCCAGCCTTCCGAAGAACCTTCCCCAGTTCCCAGAGCTGTGGTTCCAATGCCACCTTCAGCCGGCCCACCACAATCACAGGCAAGCTCCCTACAAACTCACACTCGGTGGCTGGAATGCCCAGGGCCCTACAGGATGAAGAGGGATGGAATGCAGGGGGAATGAGGACTCCGAGGCTTCATTACTGATTCGGGCGTGCTGACTAGGGAGAGGAGATTGGGCCCCTTTCACTTTCCCCTCCCCCACCTCAGCTGTCCAACAGCCCTTCCCCCTGCCCTAGCTCCACCCCCTATTCCCAATTTTTGCCTCAAAACCTCAGCCCTCCTCCCCTTCCTGTGGTTCCTCCGCCCTGTATATCTGCTCTAGGAAATACCCCGTGGGACACTCACTGTGCCATAACCCTCTGGACGTTGTTGGCATAGAGGGTGGGGTCCCTGCTCTCCTCCAGGCTGGGGTGGTACACAGGGAGGAACTGAAACATACAAATATACGGACTTCTCATCAGGACCTCAAAGCTGGGGGTGACCCCTTCTACCCTCTTTCCCCAAAGCTTCCAAGGTCAGCAGGTACCCATTCTCCCACCCCACCTGTGGGGGGTCATACCTCCACATCCACAATACTGCAGGGCTGAGAGGCTGTGAGCCAGAGGACTTTGAGTCTAAGAAAAAAAGAGACCGCAGATGCTCACCAATCTCTAACTATGCGCTCTCCCTACCCCAAGGACAGGAGTGCAAAGTTCTGCCCACCGATATAAAAATAAACTACTAGCCACACAGTCAGCTGTACGAGTTTGCAGCTGGGAGAAAGGGGGGCCAGAAAGGTGGTAGGATAAGAGAGAGAGTGCTGCAGGGGTATGCCAGAGGAAGAAGTGCAGGCAAGGGGTTTGAGTAACTGGGAGAAGGCAAGCCTGGTGGTGTACCCAATTGAGGGAGAAAAGGTAGGAAAGTAAATCAAAAGTCACCATAATCACAGCAGGAATGATTAGGTGGGATAGCTAAAGGCACTTCCAGATTATATTAGGAGATCAGAACAAAACAGGGATAGGGCATCCCCTTCTCTGGAGTTCTCTCAGTCCCAGGATGAAGGGCCATTCACCTCGTCTGGAAGGTGGAAGACACGCCGGGAATTCTGACGGACCCTGCTCCCCACCCTCACCCCAGGAACACCACTACTCACACGCCAGGGCCCCTCCACGCCCAGCTGGTGGTGTCCTATGTGAGAAGCAGAGGTGAGGGGAAAAGGCGTGACTTTTCTCCCCTGGAACTGGCCAATCCTTTCTGAGCAGAGGCCCTGATCCTGACCCAGCCCCACCCCCACATGCACATCCCATGGTGGCACTAGCAGTTTTCACGGATTCCCATTCAGGGTGGACTTGTGCTCCCCCTCCCCCCCTCTCGCACTAAGACTTACCAGACTGTTGGGGTAGCGGATGAGGACAGGCTGCACAGGCACCCCTGCGATGAAGGCTCCTAAATCCCATTTCCACCCCCACCCCGCCCCCAGCAGAGGTTAGTCCATGGAGGTAGCTAGAGGGCATGAAGTACAGGGGTCTGGATCAGCTCTGTGATGCGATGTGGCCTTGCTCCATTTCATTGATAATTTTCTCTGGCTTCTGGAGACTTTTCCGTGTCAGCTAGGAGGTTCCCTGTCCTCCTCCCTCCACCAACCCCTCCACTTCTTGGGTTATTCCAGAGTCCCTCCCCAAATGTGGGGCTCCTTTTTCCTACATTCACTGCTGTTTTATTCACCTGGTTTGAATTTAAGCAAAGCCTTCTTGTTGGAGCAGGTGCCCTCGGGAAAGAATAGTACCTGGGGAAAAAAAATCATGGGACCAGAATGAGGTGGGCAGAAGGAAGGAGCGGGAAGAGAAGCCTCTTCGGGAGCACATAAAAGGTAAGGAGGTCTGAAGACCCTTTACCCACCTGGGGCCACTTGCCTCCTGAGGTGGCCCGCCTTCGGACCTCCTCTACCACTCTGCGCCGAGAAGCCGGGTCATGCCTGGATACTAGGATGGCTTGGTTGAAGCGAAGAAGGGCTGGGGTCCAGAGGGGATACAAAGAGTCACTTGGTTCTTACCCAGGGGCAGTAACACCAGCAGCCTCCTCTTCCTCAACAGTAGGAGATGCTTCCCAGTTACCTCTTTGCCCTGGGGACCCTCCTTTCACGGTATATTGTCCTTTTAGGGAAATGACCAGAGCTCCAGGCTCTGTTCTAAGCACAGAGCTCAAAGTCTAAGAGGCTGCTTCAGAAATGATGTTGATTTGCATTTCATTTGCCAGCATGAGTCAATATTCCTTCCAATTTCTCCCTCCCTCCTTGGGGCCCCTTCTCTCCAGAGTGTCTCTGATTCCTGTGTTTTTTGCCCAGAGTGGTCATCTCTCCCCTTCACTCCTTTTAACTGCTCACCTCCAATGACAGGAACAGAAAGATTCTCAGCTCGAGACACAACCTTGGGCAGGTCACAGGGCAGCAGAACAATGGGGTCAAAGAAAGTAGAGTGAGGGGCAGCAACCAGGACGGGAGCTTGAAGGCGAGAGGCCCGCTGGCCCCGAACTCGAATCCGGAGGAAACCCAGCAGGAAAAAGAGCAGGCGGCTGAGGCCCAGCACCCCATTGTGGCACACAGTCCTGAAGGGCAAGGCTGGGCATCAGTGGAGGCGGCCATCCTCACCTTCACTCACCCCCAGGCTCAGACACCCAGGAAAGCAAGTGCCCTTCTTTTGCCCTCTATTACCTGGCAAAGGAGCTAAAGTCTCTGGTTACTTTGGGACATAACAGGGTGTATCATTTAGAGCGGAGATCCTGGGTACGAGGGCCTGAGCTTGGCTGACTCATCTCACCTACCCAGGCTCGGCAGGAGAACTTCAGAACCCTCCCTCCTCCTCTTCTTAAAGAGGGAGCAGAATGGGTAGCAGGGAAGTGAGATGAGAAGCTGGGTCTCTGGGGGCTGCTCCCTCACTTACTTTCTCCATCCTGTAATCGGCTCCTGAAGCTGCTCCTCAGTAAGACCAGCTACTTGCAGCCAGGCAAAGGGCCAGAGGAGAAAGAGGACGATAAAGGCCAGAAGCACTCGGATGGGGGCCAGCAGTGCCCCTAGGAGGCAGAACTGCAGAGGGTGGGAGAGAAGGCCACTTCAGGGCTGTGAGATGCTCCCTCCAGGCTTCCCCTCTCCCACGAGGATGGACCCAGGAGCAGAGGGCCATCACCCCTGTAGATCGGGTGACAAGTAGTGTGAGAACAGGAAATGGGATTGGAATCCAAGGTGGGATGAAGATATCAATGGGGGAAAGGATAAAAGATTAATGGGATCAGGGGTCTTACTTTTGTGTTTTTCAGGTGGTCCCCACCACACCAACAAAATTGAGAGACTGTTCAGTGGATTCAAGGATAACTGGTGTGAAAGCGCCCAGCACTGTGCTCGATGTAGAGTAGGCTAGAGATAGCTCCTCCTCCCCCCATCCCCTTCCATAAATAGCTCCTATGTGCAACAGAAACCAGGTGCATAGTTCACTCTGCTTTGGGCCTGGGAGGCAGAGGGTTCGCACACACAGAGAGGTCCACTTCTCAGACCCAGGCCAGTCTCTAGTTCTGCCCAGCAGCACGCCCCCGGTACTGGGGGACAGGGGGAGAAAAGAGCTTGGCCCTACTCCACAGGGTAGGGGTTGCCAGGAGCCAGGGTGACTCCACGGGCTGCCCTGGGGAGAGTGCAGGTAAAGAAACCGAGCCCCAGGAGAGGCCTCAGGGGAGGTGAACGCAACAGAAACCTAGGACACTCCCTTCTCACACCACTCCCGAGCCTTCCCAGGCCGGTGCGGCCCTCCACTTCCTGTAGCCAACCCCCTTTTCTACCTCCCTCCCCCAACCTCCACCAGGAGGTGCTGCAGTGCGTGGGGGGGGAGGGGGGCAGTGGAAAGAGGGGTTGTCGGAAGGGCACAGGGGGTGCAGGCTCCGGGCCCAGAAACCTCTTCCAAGTCAGAGCCTCATACAAGCACTCGGCACGCCCCTACCCCCAACCCCGCTATCCGCAGCCTCCAACTCCATCCTTGCTCACCGGCCTCCGCAGGATGTAATCCGCAGTCTTCAGTGTCCTCCATCTCCCCTACCCCTGGGTCCCCTGCAGTCCTCCATCCTCACCTAGTCAATTCTCACACACCTTCAGCTCCTCTATCGCCCAAGCCCGCGCCCTCTCCAGGACTGCTCGCCCACGCCCCGCCGCCCCCACGTGCGCACTCCCTGACTCCCACCCCGCTAGCCTCTCACCCACCTCCTTTCCGGATTCCCACCCCCGCATGTACCTAAAAGGCCTCCTTTTTCTATCCCCGCGAGTCCTCCCGACGCCCCCCGCCCACAGCTTACCTTAACCCTCTGGAGGCGGGAGAGATGTAACTCATGCACGAAGGGGTTGGGGGGCGCTGGGGGTCCGGGGGTGGGGTCGAGGGGGGCCCAGTCCCCCGGACTTCCCTGGCTCATAGCGGCGGGAGAAGGTGGGAGGGAGGGCGCCCCGGCCCGGCCCCGGGCCCCTCTTTGCAGAGCTGCGGCTGCGGCGGCAGCGGCGGCGGCAGCGGCAGCGGCGGCGGCGGCGGCGGCGGCGGCGGCGGCGCTCTGGCCCCGGCCCCGCCTGGTGCGGGGCGCTGAGGGGCGGGGAGCAGGCGGCGCTGCCGGGCCCGCGTTGTCAGGGAGCCGGCCGAGGGGCGGGGCTTCCAGCGCTCCGGCGCCCCTGCTCTTCCGCGCCCGCGGCCGCGGCCGCGGCCGCAGCCCCTCGGGCCATTGTTGCGAGGCGGCCGGGTGCTGGAGCGCGGCGCCCGCCTGCGGGCCGCCCCCAGGCCTGGCCCTCCGGGCGCTCCTTTCGAAAGATGCGGCCGCCGCCTCCCCGCAGGCCTCCGGCTTCGAGCGGCTTTGGGGCCGCTAGCAGGGAGCGGAGCTGAGAATGCCCTCCGACCCCGGCCGGGCGTTGAGGTCACCCTCTCAGCGCAGCTGAGGGTGGGGCTCCGGGGCGGATGAAAATGGAAGGGCGTGCGCGCCGGCAGCGGAGGCCGGCAGCTCGCGGGCGAGGCGGAGCCCCGCCGTCCCGCAGGGCTTGCGGGCCGCATCCACCGCGCGACCAGCTTTCCTTCGCGGTCGGGTGGACGCCATCGCGCTGGGGCTCGAGGCGCTCGCACCCTCTGGCGTTCGCGGCGCGCCCCTCGGCTGTCGGCACCCGCGTCCCGCCCGCGCCAGGCGGGGCTGCCTGTTCTGGTATGAGAACCCCGCGAGGCGCCGGCAGCCATCGACACGCCGGCCACACGCTTAGCAGGGCCCACGCCGGCCTGGCTAGGGACCCGCAGTGCGAAGCTGAAAAGCTGGTTTGACCCTGGACGCAGCCCTCTTTTTCCTCTTAGTCTCTTTTTTCTATTTCTCTCCCTCTCCACTGTGTAAGAGGACAAAGTAATACCCTTCGTCCCCAAACTCCATACTGTCCTAGAAAACTCATGAGTTGGTCCGCGCCTGGTCGTCAGGCTGTGGTGAGATCAGGGAATTGTGTAGACTTTGAGGTCTACAGCCAGTAACACCTTCAGAAAGATAATAGTGACAAAAAAGGCGATGAGCCTCATTGCTTATGGAAAGAAGCTGCCTTCAGTTCACCTTGTTTTACTTCTCTCTTCTGCATCCCTGTCAGTCAGCATTTCCTGAGGGTAATAGGAACAATGGCAGATCAGGGGGCTAGTGGGTCACTGGGTACCATTAATCATTTACTGGAAGGGGCACCAGGCAAAAGTCAGAAGTAACTTTACTTCTCTCTAGACCCCCTTCCCTCCTTCCTTGCCCCGTAATTTACTCACTTACATTCCTGCCTATATACTCAAGAGAGCAGCCAACATGCTCAGAAACATAAAAAGATATCCTAGTTAAGATTTATTTCTCAAAGATTTTTGCAGACGATTCCACAGATCTTTAATTTTAAAAATTAATTTATGTTTCCAGCTTTGTTTTTAGATATTATTGACATATATGTAAATATAAGGTGTTGAATGTGATTATTAGATACATATATTTTACCTACTGTTTAAGGGAGGGCAGGTTCTGTATGTCTTGGGTTTTCCAAGGTTTCAATATTTTTATAATTTCATTTTTTTCAATTAAGGCAATTCATTAAAAGCATAATTACACATAATTTTCTTTTTATGCCTCTAATATTTTAACATAAATTATCAATAACCATACCATGAGGAGTTATTAAACTTAGGACTCAAGCCCATAGAGTAATGATAATTATATGCAAATTACTATTTAATTAAATTATGGATAACCACATACTGTCAATGATACATGGAGACAGTTTTGGTACTAATTTCCAATTCTCTCTATTGAACTGATAAAACCCTTAGGCAGTGTGTCTGGTGTGTATTTCTATTCTTCTAGCATTTGTTTTGTTCATCTTTTATGTCTCCTACAATGTTCTTGCTGGTTGCCAGGTTGTTACTTCATTGTCTCCATTTCTTATCAGTTATTACAGAGCAATCTCAGTCTTTGTGCCAGTTCTTAATACTTTAAATGTCTTCATTACCTTTTGTTAAAATGTTCCACAGATGTGCTTTGCTGATAGCAATAGTTTGTTTTTGCCCATCTCCTTTCTGCCTCCATCTTTTAGATGTTCTGGCATAATTCATTCTGCCAGTGCTGGACTGATGGGCCACAGGTTTTATACATGTCTTTTTTTGTAGAGTAACTCTTTGATTGGGACTTGTGGTGGGCATGCTGTTCCTTTCTCCCCTTTCCTCCTAAATAGAACTCCACTTTACTTCAAGTAGCTAGCTGCCTCACACACCCATTTGTCCCAGAGGGCAGCCAGGTTGGATGGAACCCATCTGAGGTGATTCTTTTCTCCTGGTCAGTGACTGATTTGGAATGGATGTGTGATCCTGGACAATGAGACCTGAAGGAAAGTCTGCTGAGGAGCTTCTGGGAAGTTTCCTCACTCTTCATGAAAATGCATATGAATTAACACCTTATTTTTATCTTGAGTGTGACTCTTGTGACTGCTGGAGCCACCTTGCAACCCCGAGGATCCGCTATGACTTAGGATAGCACAGTGGTGAGAGGCAGAGACTCTGGGTCTTTGCTGACAAAATTGAGCCTCCGAACAAACCAAATTGAAGTCTGAAGTACTTCCGGACTTCCTGTCACATGAGAGGATCACTTTCTTTGCCCATTAAGCCAGTTTGAGTCAGAGATTTTATGTGCAAAACCCTACTGTATTCGTTTGCCATTGCTGTATAACAAATTAGCAGCTTAAAACAGCCTCTATTTATTATCACAGTTTCTCCAGGTCAGAAGTCCAGACACAGGTTTGCTAGGTTCTCTGCTTGGGGTCTCATCTCACAAGGCTGAAATCAAGGTATAAGCAGGGCCATGTTCTCTCCTGGTGGCTTAACTGGGGAAGGATCTGCTTCCAGGCCTCCTCAGTTGCTGGCAGAGTTCATTTCCGTGAGGCTGTAGAATTCATTGCAGCTTGGTTCTTACATCCAGTGCCAGAGAGAGAGTCTCTGACCTCCAGGCCCTCTTTCAGGTCAGCCCACCCAGCACAATACTGCTTTTGATTAACTCAGAGTCAGCTAATTAGGGACCAGGGTCCTTAACTACATCTGCAAAATCCATTCACTTTTGCCATATAATGTAACATAATCATGTGAGAGATAGCCCATCACCTTTGCCATATTCTGCTGTTAGAAGCAAGTCACAGTTGGGCCTGAACTCAAGAGGAGGGAATTATACAATGACATGCATAGTAAGGAGGAAGGAATCATAAGGCCATTCTAGTGTGTTTACTATAGACACAAAGTGATGCAGGGACCAGGATGAAGATTGTTCTCCTATTGTGGAGAAATACACTTATTTTTCCTGTAAAAGTAAAAATTTTCTCTTGCTCAGAGTTTATTGTTTAACCATCTCAACGCTAACAATTACATGAGCAATACTGAAATGCAGATATAAACAGAAGCTCTTAGAGCATAACAAAGGGAACAATTAAGCAGAGCATGATATCTCAAGAGAGAGTTCCCTAAAGAGGGTCATTTGAATTAGATCTTGATGAATAAGTAGTAGTTTGTAAAGAAGTTGGGAAAGAACAAATCAGGCAGAAAAAGAGCACTTCCTCATGGACAGGAGAATGTTAATGAGGGTTTGAATACACCCATGTGGTCAGGTTGCTGGGAGGTTAGGGGTGGGGATGGAGACTGAAAGATATTGTGCAAAACCTTTAAAGCATTCTAAATAATTTGTACTTGTTCCTACCTCTAGTAAAGAGTAAGCTGAGGTCAAATAAGGACACGGCAGTGTTCAGTTTAAGTTCTACAGACATCTATGTAGTAATATGTGTAATCACACATATTGTGTGGTTATGCATACCATGTGAGTTCTATTTATTCAGCTTGCAGATAATATTTGCCTTTTATACAGATTTCTAGACTACTTGAAATTACTCCATGCAGTGGTATACCTAGCATATTAGACACCTGGATGGGGCCCTCATGATGGGATTAGTGCCCGTTAAGAAGAGGGGCCAAAGAGCTGTAGTGTCTCTCTGACCTGTAAAGATACAGTGAGAAGGCTGATGCCTGTAAGCCAGGTAGAGAGTACTGTTAACCTCGCTGTAAATGGACCATGACCTCAGATTTCCAGCCTTCAGAACTGTGAGACCATACATTTCTGTTTCTTAAGCCACCCTTGGCATTTTGTTATGACAGCTGAGCTAAGACACTATTACCAGGACTTCCCCGGTGGTCCAGTGGGTAAGACTTCACACTCCCATAAGACTCCATGCTCACAATGCAGGGTGCCTGGGTTTGATTCCTGGTTGGGGAATTAGATCCCACATGCATGCCACAACTAAGAGTTCGTGTGCAGCAACTAAGAAGTCTGCATGGCGCAACTAAGAAGTCCACGTGGCACAACTGAAAAAAAAGATCCCATATGCTGTGTGCTGCAACTAACCTGGTGCAGCCAAATTAAATATTTAAAAAAAGAAACTATTACCACATTATCTCAAATCTACTATTTAAATATGAGAATATGTACTACCACGGGCTGGAGACATGAAGAGTGCTTAAAGTAATCTGAAACGATTCTGGACCTTTGCAAACTTCTTCTCTAAATGAATGAGAATTGCTACTGAGTCCACTTGTGTCTGGGGCAATTGTATAATTGGGAGTTTATTGAGTTAAATTCTATGTAGAATATGATGTTCACTGAAGGATAAGTAGCAAAAATGTCCAACTTGAAGCTTAAATAAATATTATTAAAACTCAAAAGTAACCAATTGTTTAAAGCTTGGACCCGTAGGATATTTTTTTGGATCACTGATGTTCAGAATTGCTGGTGTATAGTGATAATTAATTGCTGACTGATTTTTGGCCAGTTTTATTATTGTTTTTAAATTCTCCACAGACAATGCATACTTTTGTTTTCTGCACCTGGAGCTGACTCTGTCCATCAACCTGCTCTTGGTACCCTACTGACTCCATGATGTCTTAGGTGCTTGTTTCACAGGTTGAGAACCACTGGTCTAGCTTGGGAGACTAGGAAGATTTGGGGTTGACATGATTTAAACATATTCATTGGGAGGCACCAGCCAGATCCAGGTGACACTGTCTAGCAGGCTTTAAAAATGTGGATCTGGTGCTTAGGAATGGAGATGAAGGTTTTGGAGAAGTCTATGCATCTAGTAGAGAAATTGAAATCAGGAGTGGGGGATCAGATGTATTTGTTTGTTTCAGAGGTGCCTTAAATCAAGAGGGAATTCTTCTGACAACTATCTTGTCTGTTTTCAATCTAATAAATATTTGTTAAGCTATGCCTTTCTGTTAGACACCACACTAAGTGCTGGGAATATATATACATGGGTGAGTTGGACACAGTCTCTATTGTGGTTGTAGAACTTGAATTCCAGCTTCCTCATTCCATCTTATTCTTGAGTCAAGCTTTATATTGAACCATTTTATGAAAACTCAATAAGCAAGAAGTTCATTTAATACCAAGCCAGATTTTTTTAAGGAACCTAACAGTCTGGACTTTTCCTTGTTAGGGATAGCACTGTTTTTATGTCTTCATTTTAGGTTCACAAAGAATGTCCTTGGAGGGATTAGAGATTGGAAAAAAATCACGGTTAAACCACAACATATTTAAGAATGTTCAAGATAGGCTTGAGGTGAGAAAAAAGTTTTAAAAGGGGAGTTTATTGTATAAGGGCACATGTGAGCAAGGGAAGAGGGGAGAGTCTATCCCTGTGGCCCTGAGTATACCATAGTGCTCAGTGTTTCTATGTTTAATAAATGTTTTCTGGTGTTTAAGAGTCTCAGATTTTTAAAAAAGCAATATCTGATGTAGATCTCAGACATTCCCTGTTCCTCCATGAGTCACTCAAATCCAGAGACCTGGAGTAAAGGCCATTGATCACTGTACTGAGTGACTACTTTGAGATCTGCATTCACAGTGAATTTTATAGAATACTAGGCCACTACATAAAAGAATATCTTTTGTATTTACACAGATATCATTGCTGTCTGAGCAATTTTTTCCAGCCTTGGTGTTATATTTGCACTAATCCTTCCTGGAAATGATGGTATGAATTTAAGTGGTCAGAATGGGATTGATTCAGAATAAAGTAAACAGTCTTGAATTCGGCATCACAAAATAGTTGATGGGACTGTTGTCCGGTAACTCCTTTGCTTGAGGCACATACCCACCCACTTTTCCCCATGTCTCCTGTCTAATTTAATCAGCTGCCCCTGTAGCCACTCCCTTCTACCACTTCTTCATCCCAAGTTTTTCAGTTTTCTGGTGGCAACCAAAAAGTAGTGTTTCCTGCCTTCTTTTTCATGAAGAAATGCCATTTAAATTTTGATGAAACATCTAAGAACTAGCAATGATTTTTGGGAGAGAACTAGGTTAGGGACTGTATGAGGTGGTGGCGGAATGTGTAAAGAGGCAAAGCAAAGCATGTATTCAAGTATCATATCCACGGGGCCTAGCACAGTGTCTGGCAGAAACTAAGTGCTTCATAATTATTGTTGGCAAAATACATAGTAATATTTATTGCTTTTTAATGCCAGAGTTCACAAAATTCTCTTGTAGGCTCACAGTCAGAAGACATAAAATAGAATATAAACAAGATCAAAGAATTAGAGGAGTAGGAATCAAGACGGCAGAGTAGGAGGACATGGAACTCACCTCTCCCCAACAAACACATAAAACAAATCCATCTCTATGCGGAATAGTTCTCACTGAAAACTAACTGGGGACTAGCAGAAAGCTTTCTTGCTTCCAAAGCAGGGTGAAAAGAACAGATTGAGACCACATGGCTGGCTGAATGGTTTCCCACAACTGCCCTGGCATGTACCCCAGCTTGAGCCAAGTGAACGCTCCAGCACTGTTTGCCTTGTATTGCAGGTCCACATTGGAGTGAGGGCTGCCATACAAGGAAAAATCTTGGCCAAAAGATGCTGCAGTGGCTCAAACCCTAAGCAGAGTCTGAACAGGGAGAGGGTAGACATCCTGGTGATTGCAGAGGCAACACATCAGAGGCAGACCACATCTCTGACTATGGTGGCTAGACCACCATACCCCATGCCTCATCCTCGATGAAAACCCACACTGGCCCCTCTTCCTCCAACGCTGCTCCCCTCTGAGGCTGAGGGTGAAGGTGTTGGGAGGTGGAAGAGCATTCACTTAAAGAGAACAGAGCCAGCTAGGACCAGACCCTCAGGGCTTCAGCTCCAGAAACTTGGAGCCTGACCTCACCCCTGATAGGGCAGTGACAGCCACTAAGCAGAGGGGCTGAACCACCTCACATCCGGGGCAGGCCCTAGCCCTTCCATCTCCAGTCCCACCTCCTACCAAGGTGATAGTTGCCAGCACACCCAGAGGAAACGTGACATCAAATACAGCACTCTACTGAAGCCACTGGGCACAAAAAGCCTGCATAGGGATGCTCCTGTATAAGTACCTCCCCCAAGACTAATATAGTTAACTGATTCACATAATTTCATAGAGTCAGAGCAAGATAAGCAAAGTGAGAAGACACAGGAATTCATCTCAACTGAAGGAGCGAGAGGAAAACCGTGAAAAAAAAAAACAACAACCAATAAACAAAAAACTTATTAGCTGAAGAATTCAAAGCAGTAGTAATAAGAGTGCTAAATTAGGGAAAAGAATAGACAAACACAGTTAGAATTTTAACAAGGATCTAGAAAATATATAAAAGAATCAGTGAGAGCTGCAGAATATAATAACTGAAATGAAAAACACATTAGAAGTAATAAACAGTAGACTAGGTGATACAGAAGAATGCATAAGTGATTTGGAAGATAGGATAATGGAAACCACCCAATCAGAACAGCAAAAAGAAAACCAAATTAAAAAAACAAGCAAACAGTTTAAGGGATCCGTGGGATAACATCAAGCATACTAACATTTGCCTTTTAGGGGTCCCAGAAGGAGAAAAGAGAGAGAATGGGGTCGAAAATGTATTTAATGACATTATAGTTGAAAACTTCCCAAGCCTAAGGAAGGGAACAGATATTCAGGTATGGAAGCACAGAGGGTCCCAAACAAGATGAACACAAACAGACCCATACAAAGACATATCATAATTAAAATGGCAAAAGTTGAAGATGGAGAATTCTAAAGGCAGAAAGAGAAAAACAAAGAGTCATATACGAGGGAACCCCTATAAGGCTAAGTTGATTTCTCTACAGAAACTTTGCAGACCAGGAGAGATATATTTAAATTGCTGAAAGGGAAAAACCTGCAACCTAGGATACTCTACCCAGCAAGATTATTCTTTAGAATTGAAGGAGAGATAAAGAACTTCTCAGACAAGCCAAAACTAAGTTTTTGGGTTTAGTTCATCAATACTAAGCTGACTCTAAAAGAAATGTTAAAGTTCTTCTCTAAGTGGAAAAGAAAAGGCTATATAACAAGAAGTGTCTATAGAAAAGGAAAAATACCACTAGTAAAGGCAAATATATAGTAAAAGCTGATATCAACCACTTTAACAAGCTAGTACAAAGATTAAAAGTCAAAAAATCGTAAAATCAAGTATAACTACAATGATCAGAAAAGGAATAAACATAAAGTTGTAAAATATGACATCAAAAACAAAATGTGCTGCAGATAGCTAACAAACACATGAAAAGATGCTCAATATCACTAATCATTAGAGAAATGCAAGTCAAAGCCACAGTGAGGTATCACCTCACACTGGTCAGAATGGCCATCACCAAAAAATCTAGAAACAATAAATGCCGGAGAGGGTGCGCAGAAAAGGGAACCCTCCTGCACTGTTTGTGGGAATGTAAAGTGGCACAGCCACTATGGAAAACAGTTTGGAGGTTCCTTAAGAAACTAAAAATAGAACTACCATATGACGCAGCAATCCCACTCCTGAGCATTTACCCTGAGAAAATCATAATCCAAAAAGATACATGTACCACAATGTTCACTGCAGCACTATTTACAATAAGCAGAACATGGAAGCAACCTAAATGCCCATCAACAGATGAATGGATAAAGAAGATGTGGCAGATATATACAATGGAATATTCCTCATCCATAAAAAGGAATGAAATTGAGTAATTTGTAGTGAGGTGGATGGACCTAGAGTCTGTCATACAGAGTGAAGTAAGCCAGAAAGAGAAAAACAAATACTGTATGCTAACTCATATGTACGGAATCTAAAAAAATGGTACTGATGAACCCAGTGATAGGGCAAGAATAAAGATGCAGATGTAGAGAATGGACTTGACGACACAGGGTAGGGGGTGAAGGGGAAGCTGGGACGAAGTGAGAGAGTAGCATTGACATATATACACTACCAAATGTAAAACAGTGGGAAGCAGCTGCATAACACAGGGAGATCAACTCAATGACTTAGAGGGGTGGGATAGGGAGGGTGGGAAGGAGTCCTGGGAGGAAGGGGATATGGGGATATATGTATAAATATAGCTGATTCACTTTTTTGTACAGCAGAAACTGGCACAACAGTGTAAAGCAATTATACTCCAATAAAGAGCTTAAAAAAATGTGTGAAAAAGAGTAAAGAGTGTAGATCTGTTAGAATGTGTTTGAACTCAAAGGATTACGTGTTTAAAACAGGCAGATACAGTTATAGGTCAACATACATGAACTCTATGGTAACCACAAATCAAAAACCTACAATAGACACACAAAATCAAGAGGGAAAGAAACAGAAGCATATCACTAAAGAAAATCATCAAACTATAAGGGAAGAAACCAAAAGAAGAAGAAAAGAACAGGGAAGAACTAGAAAAACAACCAAAAAAGGTCATAAAATGGCAGTAAGTACATACCTATCACTAATTACTTTAAATGTCAATGGAAGAAATGCTTGAATCAAAAGATATGGGGTGGCTGACTGGATTAAAAAACAAGACCTATCTAAATGCTGCTTACAAGACACTAATTTCAGAACTAAAGACACAAGGATGGGAAAAGATATTCCATGCAAATGGAAATCAAAAGAAAGCTGGAGTAGCGATACACATATCAAATAAAATAGACTTTAAAATAAAAAATGTTACAAGGGACAAGAAAGGACACTACATAAAGATCAAAGGATCAATCCAAGAAGAAGAGATAACAATTATAAATATATAGCACCCAATATAGGAGCACCTCAATACATAAGGCAAATGCTAACAACTATGAAAGAGGAAATCGACAGGAACACAATCATAGTGGGGGAATTTAACACCCCACTTACACCAATGGACAGATCATCCACACAGAAAATTAATAAGGAAACACAAGTTTTAAATGACACAATAAACCAACTTGATTTAATAGATATCTATAGGACATTACATCCAAAACCGGCAGATTACATGTTCTTCTCAAGTGCACATGGAACATTCTCCAGGATAGATCACATTTTGGGTCATAAATCAACCCTTGGTAAATTTAAGAAAATTGAAATCATATCAAGCATATTTTCTGACCACAACTCTATGAGATTAGAAATCAATTACAGGAAAAAGACTGTGAAAAACACAAACACGTGGAGGCTGAACAATACGCTACTAAATAACCAAGAGATCACTGAAGAAATCAAAGAGGAAACCAAAAAATATCTAGAGACAAATGACAATGAAAACACAACAATCCAAAACCTATGGGATGCAGCAAAGACAGTTCTAAGAGGGAAGTTTATAGCAATACAATCCTACGTCAAGAAACAAGAAAAATCCCAAGTAAACAATCTAACCTTACACCTAAAGAAACGAGAGAAAGAAGAGCAAACAAAACCCAAAGTTAGTTGACAAACCGGGACATTTGCAGAGACATGGATGGACCTAGAGACTGTCATACAGAGTGAAATGAGTGAGAAAGAGGAAAACAAATATCGTATATTAACACATATATGTGGAATGTAGAAAAATGGTACAAGTCAACCAGTTTGCAAGGCAGAAATAGAGACATAGATGTAAGGAACAAACATATGGACACCACGTGGGGAAAGTGGGGAGGGTTGGGGGGAATGAATTGGGAGATTGGGGTACCAAATTGTACACTCTAAATATATGCAGTTTATTGTCTGTTAACTGTATCTCAATAAAAGTTCTTAATAAAAATCGCAAATAAACAATCTAAGCTTACACCTAAAGAAACTAGAGAAAGAAGAGCAAACAAAACACAAAGTTGGTAGACGGAGAGAAATTATAAAGATCAGAGGAGAAAAAAATGAAATAGAAACAAAGAAAACAATAGCAAAAATCAATAAAACTATAAGCTGGTTCTTTGAGAAGATAAATAAAAGTGATAAACCTCTAGCAAGACTCATCAAGCGAAAGAGGGAGAGGACTCAAATCAATAAAATTAGAAATGAAACAGGAAAAGTTACAAAGGACACTGCAGAATTAAAAAGCACCATAAGAGACTACTACAAGCAACTATATGCCAATAAAATGGACAACCTGGATGAAATGGACAGATTCTTAGAAAGGTACAACCTTCCAAGACTGAATCAGGAAGAAATAGAAAATATGAACAGACCAATCACAAGCAATGAAATTGAAACTGTGATTAAAAATCTTCCAATAAACAAAAGTCCATGACCAGATGGATTCACAGGTGAATTTTATCAAACATTTAGGGAAGAACTAACACCCATCCTTCTCAAACTCTTCCAAAAAATTTCAGAGGAAGGAACACTCCCAAACTCATTCTCTGAGGCCACCAACACCCTGATACCAAAACCAGACAAAGATACTACAAAAAAAGAAAATTACAGACCAATACCACTGATGAATTTAGATGCAAAAATCCTCAACAAAATACTAGCCAACAGGATCCAACAACACATTAAAAGGATCATACACCATGATCAAGTGGGGTTTATCCCTGGAATGCAAGGATTCTTCAATATATGCAAATCAATCAATGTGATACACCATATTAACAAATTGAAAGATAAAAACCATATGATCATCTCAATAGATGCAGAAAAAGCTTTTGACAAAATTCAACATCCATTTATGATAAAAACTCTCCAGAAAATGGGCATAGAAGGAAATTACCTCAACATAGTAAAAGCCATATATGACAAACCAACAGCCAACATCATTCTAAATGGTGAAAAACTGAAAGCATTCCCTCTAAGGACAGGAACAAGACAGGGGTGTCCACTCACACCATTATTAGTCAACATAGTTTTGGAAGTGTTAGCCACAGCAATCAGAGAAGAAAATGAAATAAAAGGAATCCAAATTGGAAAACAAGAAGTAAAACTGTCACTCTTTGCAGATGACATGATATTATACATAGAAAACCCGAAAGATTCTACCAGAAAACTGCTAGCACTAATTGTTGAATTTAGTAAAGTAGCAGAATACAAAATTAATGTGCAGAAATCTCTTGCATTCCTATACACTAACAGTGAAAGAGCAGAAAGAGAAATTAAGGAAACCTCCCATTTACCATTGCAACAAAAAGAATAAAATAACTCGGAATAAACCTGCCTAAGGAGGCAAAAGACCTGTATGCAGAAAACTATAAGACACTGATGAAAGAAATCAAAGGCGATACAAACAGATGGCGGGACATACCATGTTCTTGGATTGGAAGAATCAATATTGTGAAAATGACTATCTTACCCAAAGCAATCTACAAATTCAACATAATCCCTATCAAATTACCAATGGCATTTTTCACAGAACTAGAACAATAAATCTTATGATTTGTATGGAAACACAAAAGACCTCGAATAGCCAAATCAATCTTGAGAAGGAAAGATGGAGTTGGTGGAATTAGGCTTCCTGACTTCAAACTATACTATAAGGCCACCGTGATCAAGACAGTATGGTACTGGCACAGAAATAGAAAGGTAGATCAACAGAACAGAATAGAGAACTCAGAGGTAAACCCAAGCACATATGGGCACCTTATCTTTGACAAAGGAGGCAAGAATATACAATGGAGAAAAGACAGCCTCTTCAATAAGTGGTGCTGGGAAAATTGGACAGCAACATGTAAAAGAATGAAATTAGAATACTTCCTAACACCACACACAAAAATAAACTCCAAATGGATTAAAGACCTACATGTAAGGCCAGACAGTATAAAACTCCCAGAGGAAAACATAGGCAGAACACTCTATGACATACATCAAAGCAAGATCCTTTTTGAGCCACCTTCTAGAATAAAGCAAATAAAATGAAGAATAAATGAATGGGACCTCATGAAACTTAAAAGCTTTTGCACAGCAAAAGAAACCATAAACAAGACAAGACAACCCTCAGAATGGGAGAAAATACCTGCCAATGAAGCAACGGACAAAGGATTAATCTCCAAAATATACAAGCAGCTTATGCAGCTTAATCCCAAAAAGCAAATAATCCAATCCACAAATGGGCAGAAGACCTAAATAGACATTTCTCCAAAGAAGACACACAGATGGCTAACAAACACATGAAAAGATGCTCAACGTCACTACCCATTAAAGAAATGCAAGTCAAAGCCACAATGAGGTATCACTTCACACCGGTCAGAATGGCCATCATGAAAACATCTAGAAACAATAAATGCTGGAGAGGGTATGGAGAAAAGGGAGCCCTCTTGCACTGTCAGTGGGAATGTAAATTGATACAGCCACTATGGATAACAGTATGGAGGTTCCCTGAAAAACTAAAAATAGAATTACCATATGACCCAGTAACCCCACTATGGGGCATATACCCAGAGAAAACCATAATCCAAAAAGAAATATGTACCATAAAGTTCATTGCAGCACTATTTACAGTAGCCAGGACATGGAAGCAACCTAAATGCCCATCAACAGGTGAATGGATAAGGAAGATGTGGCACATATATACAATGGAATATTACTCAGCCATAAAAAGGAATGAAATTGAACTATATGTAATGAGGTGGATAGACCTAGAGTGTGTCATACAGAGTGAAGTAAGCCAGAAAGAGAAAAACAAATACTGTATGCTAACACATATATATGGAATCTGAAGAAATAGTACTGATGAACCCAGTGACAGGCAAGAGTGGAGATACAGAAGTAGAGAATGGACTGGAGGGCCCGAGGCTGGGGTGGGGGGCGAAGGGGAAGCTGGGATGAAGTGAGAGAGTAGCATAGACATATTTACACTACCAACTGTAAAATAGATAGCTAGTGGGAAGTTGCTGTATAACAAAAGGAGATCATCTTGATGGTGGGAGATGCCTTAGAGGGCCAGGACGGGGGGGATAGGGAGTCACGGGAGGGAGGGGATATGGGGATATATGTATAAATACAGCTGATTCACTTTGGTGTACCTCAAAAACTGGTACAAGAGTGTAAAGCAAATATATTCCAATAAAGAGCTTAAAAAAAAAAAAGACACAATGGACTTAATAGATATCTACAGGATATGCCATCCCAAAACAACAGACTATCCATTCTATTCAAGTTCCCATGGAACATTCTCCAGGATGGATCACATGCTAGGCCAAAAAGCAAGTCTCAATGAATTTAAGAATATAGAAACTATATGGAGCATTTTTTCCAACTACAATGATGAAAATGAAACTAGAAATCAATTATAGGAAGAAAAATGGGAAAAGCACAAAACTGTGGAGTTTAATCAACATGCTACTAAAAAACCAACTGGTCAATGGAGAAATCAAAGAGGAAATCAGAAAATACCTTGTATGATATCAAAATGGAAACACAACCCTTTAAAATCTATGGGATGCAGCAAAAGTGGTTTTAAGAGGAAAATTTATAGTGATACAAGCCTATTTCAAGAAACACAAAAAATCTCAAATAAGCCACCTTCCATCTAAAGGAATTAGAAAAAGAAGAACAAACAAAGTCCAAAGTTAGAAGGAGGAAGGAAATCATAGTGATTAGAGAGGAAATAGAGACCAACAAAACAAAACAAGACAAAATCAAAATGAAATGGGGCTTCCTAGGTGGTGCAGTGGTTAAGAATCCACCTGCCAATTCAGGGGACACGGGTTCAACCCCTGCTCCAGGAAGATCGCCCATGCCACGGAGCAACTAAGCCCTTGTGCCACAACTATTGAGCCTGCGCTTTGGAGCCCGTGAGCCACAACTATTGAGCCCATGTGCTGCAACTACTGAAGCCCACATGCCTAAAACCCATGCTCCACAACAAGAGAAGCCACAGCAATGAGGAGCCCGCGCACCACAATGAAGAGTAGCCCCCACTCAATGCAACTAAAGAGAGCCCATGCACAGCAAAAAAGACCCAACACAGCCAATAAAATAAATAAATAAATAAATAAATAAATAAATAAATAAATAAATAAATTTATAAGAACAAAACAAAACAAAAAGAGAAAAGATCAATGAAAACAAGACCTGTCTTTTTTAGAAAAAGATAAACAAAATTTACAATCCTTTAGCCAGACTAATCAAGAAGAAAAGAGGGAAAACCCAAATAAACAAAATAAGAAATGCAAGAGGAGAAATAAAACTGATATTACAGAGATACCAAAAAACCACAAGAGAACACTAAAAACAGTTATATGCCAATGAACTGGAAAACCTAGAAGAAATGGATAAATTTCTAGAACGAAACAACCTTCCAAGACTGAATGAGGAAGAAACAGACAATCTGAACCCACCAATCACTAGTAGTGACATTGATTTGTAATAAAAAAGCTCCCAGTAAACAAAAGTCCAGAACCAGATGGCTTCACAGGGGAATTCTACCAAACATGTAAAGAAGAGCTAATACCTATCCTAGTAGAAATATTCCAAAAAATTGGGGAGCCTGGAACCTCCTCAAATTTATTCTATGAAGCCACGATTACCCTGATACGAAAACCAGAAAAAGACACTACAAAAAAAAAAAAAAAAAAAATTACAGGCCAATATCTCTAATGAATGTTGATGCAAAAATCCTCAACAAAATACTAGCAAATCGAATTCTACAGTATATAGAAAGCATCATAAACCATGATCAAATGGGGTTTATTCCAGGGATGCAATGATGGTTCAATATTAAAAAATGAAACAATGTGAATCACCACATTAAGAAAACAAAGGATAAGAATCACATGATCATCTCCATAGATGCAGAAAAAGCATCTGACAAAATCAACATCCATGAAAAAACTCTCATCAAAGTTGGTATAGTGGGACAATATCTCAACATAATAAAGGCTATTTATGACAAACCTACAAGTAATATACTCAATGGTGAAAAGCTGAAAGCTTTTTCTATAAAATCAGGAACAAGACAAGGATGTCCCCTCTTGCCACTCCTATTTAATATAGCACTGGAAGTTCTAGCCACAGCAATCAGACATAGAAAAGAAATAAAAAGTATTCAAATTGGAAGGGAAAAAGTAAAACTGTCACTACTTGCAGATGACATGATATATATAGAAAACCCTATATATACATATATATATAGAAAATCCTAAAGTCTCTGCCAAAAAACTATTAGAACTATTAAATGAATTCAGAATAGTGTAGGATACAAGATAATATGCAGAAATCTGTTGCTTTTCTATACACAAATAATGAACTATCAGAAAGAGAAAACAAAACAAAACAAATCCCATTTAGAATAGCATCAAAAAGAATAAAATACCTAGGAACAAACCTAGCCAAGGAGGTGACTTATGCTCTAAAAACTAGAAAAAAACTGATAAAGGAAATTGATGATACAAAGAAATGGAACGATATCCCATGTTCTTGAATTGGAAGAATTAATATTGTTAAAATGTACATATTGCCCAAAGCAATCTGCAGATTTAATGGAATCCCTATGAAAATATCCAAGATATTTTACACAGAACTAGAACAAATAATCTTAAAATTTGTATGGAACCATAAAAAAACCCAAATTGTCAAAGCAATCTTGAGAAAAAAAGACCAATGCTGGAGGTGTCATGCTCCCTCACTTTAGACTATACTACAAAGCTACTATAAACAAATGAGCATGGTACTGACAAAAAACGGATACATCGATCAATGGACCAGAATAGAGAGCCAAGAAATAGACTCACAAGCTTATAGTCAGTTAATCTCCAACAAAGGAGACAAGAATATACAATGGGGAAAAGAGAGTCTCTTCATTAAGTGGTGCTGGGAAAACTGGACAAATACATGTAAAGAATGTGATTAGAACATTTCCTCACACCATGTACAAAAATAAACTTAAATGGATTAAAGACCTAAGAATAAGACCTGAAACTATAATACTACTAGAAGAAAACATGGGCAGAATACTCCTTGACTTAAATTGTAGCAATATTGTTTTGTATCTGTCTAATAAGGCAAAAGAAATAAAAGCAAAAATAAACACATGGGACCTCATTAACCCCAAAAGTTTTGGCACAGGAAAGGAAACCATCTACAAAACAAACAAACAAAAAACAACCTAATGAATGGAAGAAAATATTTGAAAATTATATGAATGATAAAGGGTTAGTATCCAAAGTTTATAAACAGCTCAAACAAGTCAATATAAAAAAATAACCCTAACAAACAAAAAAATGGACGGAAGACCTGAATAGACTTTCTTTCTTTTTCTTTTTTTTTTGTATAAAACGTTTAATTTATTGGTCTTTTTGGGGAATTTGGTGCATCACCAGTGTATTACAACTCAGCCATTAATCTCGTAGCTTCATCAGCATTAACTTGTTTGTTTTCATGATGCTGCTGAGGAATCAACTGTTTCTGCAGAGGCTCGAGGGAAAGGCCTTTTGAGAAGTTTGCAAGTTCCTTTTGTATATCTACTAAGGCTTTATTCATTCTGTCAACTTTTTCATCATTCACAATGTTTATCTTCTTAAGATTAGTGGTAACTGGTTTTGCTTTATTTTTAACCTTAAAGCTTTTTTGGCTGGCTATGTGGAACACATTCCTGGACTTCTGCCCTCTTAGTTTGTTCTTGGCCATTGTCAGACCTCCGATACCTTCGTGGAGCCGGTCAAGTTCCAGGTTGATGCCATCTGCACACGCAGGATCCGTCCTGAATAGACTTTCTCTCTAAAGAAGATATATATATGGCCAATAGGCACATGAAAAAATGCTCAACATTGCTAATCATCAGAGAAATGCAAATCAAAACTACAATTAGATATCACCTCATACCTATCAAAATGGCTATCATCAGAAAACCCTAAAGACTTCACCCAAAAACTATTAGAACTGAGAAATGAATTTGGCAAGGTAGCAGGATACAAGATTAATATACAGAAATCTGTTCCATTTCTTTACATTAACAATGAAATATCAGAGAAAGTAAAAAAAAAAAAATCCTGTTTAAAATCACACAATAAAAAATACCTAGGTATAAACCTAACCAAGGAGGCAAAAGACATATACACCAAAAACTACAAAACACTGACAAAGGAAATCAAAGATGATCCAAGGAAGTGAAAAGATATCCCATGATCTTGGATTGAAGATTTAACATATTCAAAATTGCCATACTACCCAAAGCAATCTACAGATTTAATGTGATCCCAATCAAATTACCCATGACATTTTTCACAGAACTAGAAAAATATTCCCAAAATCTATGGAACCACAAAAGATCCAGAATTGCCAAAGCAATCCTGAGGAAAAAGAAAAAAGCAGGAGGCATAAGCCTCCGAGACTTCAGACAATACTACAAAGGTAGTAATCAAAGTAGTGTGGTATTGGCACAAAAATAGACATATGGATCAATGGAACAGAATAGAGCCCAGAAACAAACCCATACACCTATGATCAATTTATCTTCAACAAAGGAGGCAAGAATATACAATGGAGAAAAGACAGTTTCTTCAGCAAGTGGTGTTGGAAAAGTTGGACAGCCACACGTAAATCAATGAAGTTAGAACACACCCTCTCACCATACACAAAAATAAACTCAAAATGGCTTAAAGACTTAAATATGACAAGACACCATGAAACTCCTAGAAAAGAACATAGGCAAAACATTCACTGACATTAATTGTAGCAGTGTTTTCTTAGGTCAGTCTCCCAAGGCAATAGAAATAAAAGCAAAAATAAACAAATGGGACCTAATTAAACTTATAAGCTTTTGCGTGGCAAAGGAAACCATAAGCAAAATGAAAATACAACCTTTGGACTGGGAGAAAATATTTGCAAACAATGTGACAAACAAGGGCTTAATTTCCAAAACAGCTCATACAACTCAATAACAAAAAAACAAACAACCCAATCAGAAAATGGGCAGAACACCTGAATATACATTTCTCCAAAGAAGACACACAGATGACCAATATGCACATGAAAAGATACTCAATATCTGTAATTATCAGAGAAATGCAAATCAAAGTTACAATAACGTACCAACTCACACTGGTCAGAATGGTTGTCATCAAAAAGTCTGCAAATGACAAATGCTGGATACGGTATGGAGAAAAGGGAACCCTGCTGGTGGGAATGTAAATTGTGCAGCCACTATGGAAAATAGTATGGAGGCTCCTTAAAAACTAAAAATAGAGTTGCCATATGATCCAGAAATCCCATTCTTGGGCATATATCCAGAAAAGATGAAAACATATTGAAAAAGATGGAAGCTCTATTTCAAAAAAATGCATGCACCCCAATGTTCATAGTGGCACTATTTACAATAGCCAAGACATAGAAACAACCTAAATGCACATGACAGATGAATGGATAAAGATGTGGTAGGGAATTTCCTGGTGATCCAGTGGTTCCAATGCAGGGGGCCTGGGTTTGATCCTTTGTTAGTTCCCACATGCCCAACTAAGAGCCCTCATGCTGCAACTAAAGATCCTGCAGGCTGCAACGAAGACCCCACGTGCCACAACTAAGACCTGGCACAGCCAAATAAATAAATAAATATTAAAAAAGTGGTATATTTATACAATGGAATACTACTCAGCTTTAAAAAGGAATGAAATAATGCCATCTGCAGCAACATGGATGGACTTAGACATTATCATATTAAGTAAAGTAAGTCAGACAAAGACCAATATCATATGATATCATTTATATGTGGAATCTAAAATATGATAAAGGGACTTCCCTGGTGGTGCAGTGGTTAAGAATCTGCCAGTACAGGAAACACAGGTTCGATACCTGGTCTGGGAAGATCCCACATGTTATGGAGCAACTAAGTCCATGAGCCACAACTACTGAAGCCTGTGTGCTGCACCTACTGAAGCCTGCATGCCTGCAGCCTGTGCTCTCCAACAAGAGAAGCCACCTCAATGAGAAGCCTGTGAACTGCAACGAAGAGCAGTCCCCCCATTCAATGCAACTAGAGAAAGCCCGTGTGCAGCAATGAAGAGCCAACACAGCCAAAAAAAAAAAAAAAAAAAATGATAAGAATGAACTTATTTACAAACAGAAACAGACTCACAGACAGAAAACAAACTTATGGTTACCAAAAGGAATGGGAGTGGGGGGGAAATAAATGAGGATTTTGAGATTAACAGGTGTACACTGCCATATATAAAACAAACAAACAGCAAGGATTTACCATATAGCATAGGGAACTGTATTCAATATCTGGTAATAAACTATAATGGAAAATAATTGAAAAAAGAATATATATATGTACATATATATAATTGTATAACCGAATCACTTTGCTGTACACCTGAAACTAACACAATATTGTAAATCAACTGTCTTCAATAAAAAAAAATGCCTATCATCAAAAAGTCTACAAAAAACAAATGTTGGTGAGGATGTGGAGAAAAGGGAACCCTAGTGCACGGTTGGTAGGATTGTAAAATGGTGTAACCACTATGGAAAACAGTGTGCAGTTTCCTCAAAAAATTAAAAAAAGAACTGTCATATGATCAAGCAGTTCCACTGCTGGGTATACATCTGAAGAAAACAAAAACCCAAATCTTTTTGCTTTCATTTTTTAAATTAATTTATGTTTAACTGAAGTACAGTTGATTCACAATGTTGTGTTAGTTTCTGATATACAGCAAAGTGATTCAGTTATATATATTCTTTTTCATGTTCTTTTCCATTATGGTTTATTACAGGATAGTGAATATGGTTCCCTGTGCTACACAGTAGGACCTTGTTTATTTTATATATAGCAGTTTGTATCTGCTATTCCCAAACTCCTTATTTATCCCACCCCCTACCCCTTTTCCCCTTTGGTAATCATAAGTTTGTTTTCTATGCCTGTGAGTCTGTTTCCGTTTTGTAAATAAGTTCATTTTTATCATATTTTAGATTCCATAAATAAGTGATATCATATTTGTCTTTCTCTGTCTGACCTACTTCACTTAGTGTGATAATGTCTAGGTCCATCCATGTTGCTGCAAATGGCATTCTTTCTTTTTTATGATTAATATTCCATTGCATAAATATACTACATCTTCTTTATCCATTCATCTGTTGATGGACGTTTAGGTTGTTTCCATGTCTTGGCTATTGTAAATAGTGCTGCAATGAACACTGGGATGCAAATATCTTTTCAAGTTAGAGTTTGCTCCAGATATATGCCCAGGAGTGGTATTGCCAGATCATATACAAATCTATTTTTAGTTTTTTAAGGAAACTCTATACTGTGGAAACACCAATTCTAAAAGATACATGCACCACAATGTTCACAGCAGCATTACTTACAATAGCAACTTAAGTGTCCATAAAAAGATGAATGGCTAGAGAAGATGTGAGATTATCTATCTATCTATCTATCTATCTATCTATCTATCTATCTATCTATCTATCTATCATCTATCTATCCATCTATCATCTATCATCTATCTATCTATCCCTCCATACACACATATAATGGGATATTACTTGGCCATAAAAAGAATGAAATTCTGCTTTTTCCATTAATGTGCATGTACTTAGAGAATATTATGCTTAGTGAAATAAGTGAGAGAAAGACAAATACTTATATGTATTTTAGATTCCACAAATAAGTGATATCATATTTGTCTTTGTCTGACCTACTTCACTTACTATGATAATATCTAGGTCCATCCATGTTACTGCAAATGGCATTCTTTCTTTTTTATGATTAATATTCCACTGCATAAATACACTGCATCTTCTTTATCCATTCACTTATATATGGAGTCTAAAAAAAATGAAAATGAATGTATATAATAAAACAGAAATAGACTCACAAACATAGAGAACAAACTAGTGTTACCTGTGGGGAGAAAAAAGGTGGGAGGGGCAAGAGAGGGACATGGCATCAAGAGACACAAACTACTACGTATAAAATAAGTAAGCAAAAAGAACATATTGTGCAGCAGAGGGAAATATGCCATTATTTTGAAATAATTTTAAATGGAGTAAAACCTATAAAAAAGTACACATGAAATGAATAGGTTTTAGTTTCTATACCAACTATATTTCTTTTTTTCTTTTTATAAATTTATTTATTTATTTATTTAATTGGCTGTGTTGGGTCTTTTTTTGCTGTGCGCGAGCTTTCTTCTTAGTTGCGGTGAGTGGGGGCTACTCTTCCTTGTGGTGCGCGGGCTTCTCATTGCCGTGGCTTCTCTTGTTGCAGAGCACGGGCTCTAGGCGCATGGGCTTCAGTAGTTGCAGCACATGGGCTCAACAGTTGTGGCTCACGGGCTCTAAAGTGCAGGCTCAGTAGTTGTGGCACACGGGCTTAGTTGCGCCGCGGCATGTGGGATCTTCCTGGAGCAGGGATTGAACCTGTGTCCCCTGCATTGGCGGGCGGATTCTTAACTACTGCGCCACCTAGGAAGCCCCCAACTATATTTCGATTAAAAAAATATCAAAGACTCAGAACCAGGGAAAATATAAAAATAAACAGAATACTAAATTCAGTAAGATTATCAGATTTCATCTCATTAGTTTTATTTTTTATTTATTTTATATTTTTAAACTTGGTTCTGGGTTCTGGCCCAGTTGTCCCTGGCACAGCGGTGCCCTCCGGACGGGCCGAGGCTCCGCGTCTGTGCGAAGAGAGGCGAGGATCAGTTAAGTCTTTAAAAATTGCAACATAAAAATGGCTTCAAAAAGAGCTCTGGTCATCCTGGCTAAAGGAGCAGAGGAGATGGAGATGGTCATCCCTGTAGATGTCATGAGACGAGCTGGAATTAAGGTCACCATTGCAGGTCTGGCTGGAAAAGACCCGGTACAGTGTAGCCGAGATGTTGTCATTTGTCCCGATGCCAGTCTGCAAGATGCAAAGAAAGAGGGACCGTACGACGTGGTGGTTCTGCCAGGGGGTAATCTAGGCACACAGAATTTATCTGAGTCACCTGCCGTGAAGGAGATACTGAAGGAGCAAGAAGAGAGGAAGGGCCTCATCTCTGCGATCTGTGCGGGTCCTACGGCTCTGCTGGCTTATGAAATAGGTTTTGGAAGCAAAGTCACAACACACCCACTTGCTAAAGACAAAATGATGAACGGAAGTCATTACAGCTACTCAGAGAACCGTGTGGAGAGGGATGGCCCGGTCCTCACCAGCCGCGGGCCGGGAACCAGCTTTGAGTTCGCTCTGGCGATTGTGGAGGCGCTGGCTGGCAAAGAGGTGGCCGACCAAGTGAAGGCCCTGCTTGTTCTTAAAGATTAGAGCAGAAGTTCGACAGTGGGTTAGAGAAGTAGGCCGTTTGTGATCCATCCTCACCGCATTTGCTTTAAACTAGAAAGGGGGGGGGGGTTACTGTGCAGAGACCCCGTCGTCACCATACTCCCCAAGGGTGGCTGTGACATGACAGCGGCACAGAGATTCCTCAACCTACAGTCCTGTCCCCATGTTTCTGAACCTTGATTACAGAATAAATGGGGCATTTCGCAAGCTACCGCTTGTTCCTCCTTCTACCTCTGGTCTCCGTTTTCTTGTGTGAAACCTGTTGACTATCAGCTTCATTTGCTGCTCTTAACTATTGATACAGCTGCTGAGATAAATGAACAGAGAACACGTTTTACACAGCAGGGAGGAAAAGCATAAAACAGAAATCGAAGAGGTTTGTGACTTTTCTCCCGTTCATTAACTGTGTCTCTAATATGCGATTAAAAAATACCAATGGGAAAAAAAAAAAAAAAAAACTTGGTTCTGTAGGATTTTATTTTTTTCTGGCCGTGCTGTGAGGCCTGTGGGATCCTAGTTCCCGGACCAGGGATTGAACCGGCGGCCCCCAGTAGTGGAAGCCCAGAGTCTTAATCACTGGACCGCCAGGGAAGTCCCCTCCTCTCATTAGTTTTAAAATTGACTTTATTGAGGTATCTTTTATGCCATTTTTTTTTAACCTTTATATTTTGCAACAATTATATATTCACAGGAAGTTTCCAAAATATTACAGAGAGGTCCATGTACCCTTCTCCCAGTTTCCCCCAATGGTCACACGTTATATGACTATAGTACAATCTCAAAACTAGGAAACTGGCATTGACAGAATGTGTGTATATAGCTCTATGCTGTTCTATCTCATGTACATACTCAGGTAACCACCATCACAATCTAGATACAGAACTACTCGGTCATCACAAAGATCACCCCTGTATTATCTCTTTACGGTCACACTTGCCCCTCCCCTCCCCTCCATCCCTCATCCCTGGCGACTACTAACTAATCTGTTTTCTATCACTGCAATTTTGTCACATCAAGAATGTTATATAAGTGGACTCACACAACGTGACTTTTTATTGAATGAAAGATTCTTTAAATTCTATAGTGCTTTACAATTTTCAAGTTTCACAGACATGATTTCATACAATCCCATAATAACCCTTTCCCCCCTCCTGCTCCTGTCTTGCCGATCCCCACTTACCTCTCCTCATTGGTAACCACTAGTTTATTCGCTATATCTATGAGCCATGTGACTTAAAAAAAATCTTTTTGGATTGGCATTTTTTACTTGGCATAATGTGCTTGAGATCCAGCCAAGTTCTTGTTGTATTTCAATATTTCATTTCTATTTATTGCTGATTAGTATTCCAGGCAATGGGTGCACTACAGTTTGTTGAACCATTTACCTTTTGAGGGACCTATTTACCATTTGGTTGTTTCCAGGTTTTGGTTATCATGAATAAATTTGCTGTGAACATTCATATACATGTTTTTGTATAGACATTAATTTTCACTTCTCTGGGATAAATGCCTAGGATTGCTGGTGGGCTTGTATGTTTAGCTTTATAAGAAGCTGCCAACTGTGGCTATCCATTTTACATTTGCACAAGCAATGTATGAGAGATCCAGTTGCTCCACATCCTCACTAGCATTTGGTCTTGTCACTGTAATTTATTTTAGTTGTTCTAATAAGTGTGTGGTTATATCTCATTTTGGTCTTAATTTGCATTTCTTTAATGGCTGGTGATTTTGAACATCTTTTCTGTCATTTTTTTAAAAATTAAATTTATTTATTTATTGGCTGCCTTAGGTCTTTGTTGCTGCGCGCGGGCTTTCTGTAGTTGCAGAGAGCAGGTGTGCAGTTTTCTCATTGTGGTGGCTTCTCTTATTGTGAAGCACAGGCTCTGGGTGCTCGGCCTACAGTAGTTGTGGCATGTGGGCTCATTAGTTGTGGCTTGCGGGCTCCAGAGCACAGGCTTACTGGTTGTGGCACACAGGCTCAGTTGCTCTGTGGCATGTGGGATCTTCCCGGTCCAGGGATTGAACCTGTCTCCCCTGCATTGGCAGGCAGATTCTTAACCACTGTGCTACCAGGGAAGCCCCTTGTCATTCATTTTTAATCTTTCTTCAGAGACATCTTCCTCTTGAATTACGATAACTGACTGAGACCACATGTTCATGTTGAAGCTTGGTCTAAATGAATGTCCTTCCTCCCTTTACTCTCCATGGGAGGGTGGTTATTTTTTGTAAGTCTTTGTGTCCCCTTGTGCTCTAGCATTGCCTGGGGTGAACACAAATAGGCCATTTATGACAAATTATTTTCTGAATAGAAGCCCTGTGTTTGGAGACACTGCCTCCAGGTGACAAACATTATTACAGTGAAGGCCTTTGTTGGTACATGTTCTGAACACATTATCTGTAGATCTTTTTGACTCTGTAACTGGATTTCATAGTTTATTTTATATCTTAGGACACAGATTGGCCTCAGTCATAAGCTCTGTAATGTAATACTTAGGAGTTAGTCTCTAGAATTAGACCAGTGTAGACTTAATTCTTGGTTTTGTCACTTCTGAACTTTGTGACCTTGAGCAAGCTATTTAAATTCTCTAAGCATTAATTTTCTCATATAAAAGATGAGTATAATAACGGCAATTATCTCAGGATTTTTGTGAAGATTATCTATGTTTCAGTTATCTATGGTTCCATTACATGTCCTCCCAAAAGCTTAGTGGCTTCCAACAAGAATTATTTATTATTTCTCATGATTCTGTGGGTTGATTGGTGCTATAGTCTGAATATTCGTGTTCCTTCAAAAATCTGTATGTTGCAACCCCAATCTTCAATGTGCTGGTATTAGGAGATAAGGACTTTGGGAGGTGATTAAGTTATGAGGGTAGAGGCTTCATGAATGGGACTAGTGGCCTTTTAAAAGAGACCCTGGAGAGCTCCTTTGCCCCTTCCACCATGTGAGGACACAATGAGAAGAAGGCTGTCTATGCTCCAGGAAGCAGGCTCTTATCAGACACCAAATCTGTCAATGACTTGATCTTGGACTTCCCTGTCCCCAGAATGTTGTGTCTCTTTAGCCATTATTTTTTTTTATGACACATTTTTCTTTTTTAAAAGGTCCAGGCCAAGCATCTTGTAAAATCCTCAGGTTCTTGGTTTGTTTATTTCTTCCTGCTGCCATATCACGTGTTTTTCTCTCCCCTATATTTCCTGTATGTATGATTGGGAGGTTTAGACTCTTGATCACATTCAATTTAAACAGTTTTGGCAAGAATGTATCATAGTTAATGTCATGTATTTGATATTGTATCACGTAAGGAAACAATAATGGTCAGGTTGTTCCACTGTTAGTAAGAGTTAAGGTGGTGAATATCAGATCATGCCACTGAATGCACCTATTTTCAGTAATTCATCTGTGGTTTTAGATCAGTTAACTATTGCAGCATAACAAACCATCTCAAAATTGAGCAGCTTAAAACTATGATTTATTTAGTGTGTGATTCTGGGGGTTTGCCATTTGAGTTCAGAGGGCAGTTCTCCTGGTTTAAGTTGGACTTCTTCATGCATCTGTGGTCAGCTGTGGATTGGCTAGGTGGCTCTGCTCCTGGGTGTTGATGCACTGTTGCCAGTGGCCTCTTGAATCTCCTCAGCAGGCTAACCTGGGTTATTCTCATGACAATGGTAGGCTTCCAAGAGAGTAAGTGGAAGTGCGTGACTTCTTCCACATTCCGTAGGTCAAAACAAATCACAAGGTCATTTGAGTTGCACGGCAGGGAAAATAGACTCCATCTCTTGATGGGGGGGCATCAAAGTCACAATGCAAGAGGCATGCCTACAGGAGAAGAAGAATTGGGACAATTCTTTACAGTCCATCTACCATGGGCATCATGTTTCCTACCAATCCTTCCTAATGATTTTAACATCCATTATGATTTCCACCTGAATCAATTATCACATTGTGATGGCAAAAGGGTGATTTCTTAATTCAGTAATTTCTTCTATATTTTCCCTTTCTTTCTTTCTTTCTTTCTTTCCCTCCCTTCCTCCCTTCCTTCCTTCCTCTCCCTTTCTCTGTCTCTGTCTGTCTGTCTGTCTCTTTCTTTTTTGGCAGCATCTCACAGCATGTGGGACCTTCCCCCACCAGGGATTGAACCCGTGCCCCCTGCAGTGGAAGAGCGGAGGCTTAACCACTGGACCACCAGGAAAGTCCCATATGTTTTCTTTCTTGAATTCATCTGTAAAAAGAGCCTTCCTTTATTTTCCTTTTCTCTCATTTTTGGGCATTATTATAGGCAACGTTTTAATCATTATGTAAAAAACATATGCTCATAAAAATTCAAACAATACAGAAATACACAAAGTAGGAAGTAAAAGCCTTCTGTAGTCCTACTTTCTAGAGGAACCCATTGTTACAATTTTGTACACATTCTTTCATATATATATAAATACATATAATATACATGAAAAACAAAAATAGGATCTTACTTTATGTAATACTCAGATTTCAGATGTTTTTGAAATAGCAAAATAAGCATCTTAAATTAAACTATTAATATTTTAAAACAGAATAAAGTGGCAAAACACTTTCTCCCAAACTTGTTTTCCCTCCTACATTCTTAGTTTTCCTTAGAAATGTGTACTGTAAATCCACCACCACCAATCACCACTTCCACATCCAATTAACCACAAAGTCCTATTTAAATCCCGTCATTGTCCTTGGATTGCAGTATATCATCTTCAACTTGGCCCACTAGCTGTTCCTCAATCTGCTCACTCCTGTCATCCCCAGCTTCACCTCCTGCCACTCACTCTTTGTGCCTCAGCCATGCCAGATTTCTTTCAGTTCCTTGAACTCACCACACTCTTAATGCCTCCTGGCCTTGGAACATGTGGTTCCACCTTTTGAAACACCCCCTTTTTGCCTCCCCCCAGCCCAGCTGTGCCTAACTACATCTTAATCACTTTCAGTTTAGATACTGCTTCCTCAGGGAGGCCTTCTCTAACTCCCAAACTAGTTTACGTTCTCCTGTTTTGTGTCCTGTAGTACTTGAAATTAATGTTTGTATTCATGGTCAGATTATAGTGCCAAAGGCCACAGTAACTGTGTCTCCATTGTCCACCACTGTATTCCCAGGGCTGGCATAGCATTTGGAACATCATAGGTACTCAATACACATTTACTTAATGAAAAAAATAGAACGCTGTTCTGAAATACTGGGAACCACTATCACAATCCTATTTCCAACCATTTCCCTCCTTCTTAGCCTTTCAGTTCTTGAACACACTGTATTGGACCCTGTCAGTGCTCTGCCTAGATCCCCTTGGACCCCTTGGTTAAACATTTCTGACTGCTTTTTAATGGCCAACACTGGCAATTCTCTTAGGAGGACTATCCTTGGGTGATTAGAATTTTTTAAGGTATAACTGACTAATAAAAATCCTATATATTTAGGGTACACAAAATGATGATTTTTTTATTTTTTAATTTTAAGTTAAATTCACAAATGTATAAAAATATATTCTTTTTGTTGTTGTTCACAACTAAACAACATGATTTGATATATAAATATATTGTGAAATGATCACCACACTCAAGTTAGTTAACACACCCATCACCTCACAAAGTCAGCTTATTCTTTTTTTTTTTTGTGGTGAAAGCACAAGATCTACTTAGAAAATTTCAACTACGTGATACAATATTATTAACTATAACTGTGTGTTATATCCCCAGAACTTATTCATTTTATAAGTGAAAATGTGTACCCTCTGACAACATCTCTCCATCTCCCCAAGCCCCCAATCCCTAGCAACCACTGTTCTATTCTCTGATTCTGAGTCCCATTTTTTAGATTCCACACATAAGTGAGATCATCCAGTATTCGCCTTTCTGTGTCTGGCTTATTTCACTTAGTGTAACTTCTGGGTATGTAGCCAAAGGAAATGAAATCAGTATTAGAGCTGCTTTGCTTAGGCAAAGGCAAAAAAGGAATTGACTGGGAGTTTGCATTCCTCGTGCACCAACCCGCCCAGTCCTCAACTGCTGCAGAAGGATGAAAGCCCAGCTCCTTTGACTCCAGTTGGGATAAAGTCTAAACTCTCAGCAGTAATCTACATTCCAGAGGTCCCCTGCAGGATCTGGCTGAGGCCCAGACTTTGCATGAGATCGCACCCTTTCCTGTCTTTCTTCCCTCCCCATCCTGCTTCCCCAACTCCCTTACTAGCTTCTTTGGGGAGCATTTCTTTTCTTTTCTT
Organism: Hippopotamus amphibius kiboko; assembly: GCF_030028045.1. Taxonomy (NCBI): domain Eukaryota; kingdom Metazoa; phylum Chordata; class Mammalia; order Artiodactyla; family Hippopotamidae; genus Hippopotamus; species Hippopotamus amphibius. The sequence continues at coordinate 177,012,530 of NC_080187.1, read as the reverse complement.
CTCTCTTTTTTTTCTTTTCTTTTTTTCCCTTCCTTCCCTCCTTCCTTCCTTCTTTCCTCCCTCCCTCCTTTCCTTCCTTTCTTTCTTTGTGGACTCAAGAAATATTGTTCCCATGAGCCACTGTAAAATTTAATTTTTAATAAAGATAATCGACTTGTAACATTGTATTAGTTTTAGATGTACAACATAATGATTTTTTAAAAATTTAATTTAATTTTTAAATTTTTGGCTGCATTGGGCTCTCTCCACTTGTGGTGAGCAGGGGCTATTCACTGCGGTGCGTGGGCTTCTCGTTGCAGTGGCTTCTTTTGTTGCAGTGGCTTCTTTTGTTGCAGTGCACGGGCTCTAGGTGTGCGGGCCTTCCGTAGTTGCGGAGCGTGGTCTCATCATTAGTTGTGGCTCGTGGGCTCTAGAGTGCAGGCTCAGTAGTTGTGGCGCATGGGCTTAGTTGCTCCACTGCATGTGGGATCTTCTTGGACCAGGGATCGAACCCATGTCCCCTGCATCCACTGTGCCACCAGGGATGTCCTAACATAATGATTTTTTTAAATTGAGGTATAATAGACATACAACATTGTATTAGTTCAGGAGTGCAACATAATGATTTGATGTTGGTATATGGTGTGAAATTATCACAATAAGCCTAGTTAACATCCTTCACCTCACATAGTTACAATTTCTGTGTGTGTGTGTGTGTGTGATGAGAACTTTTAAGATCTACTCTCAGTGACTTTCAGATATTAAAGATATTGTAAAGTCACAATGCTGTACTTGACATCTCCAGGACCTATTTATTTTATAACTGGAAGTCTGTACCTTCTGACCACCTTCAACCATTTTCCAACCCTCCCACCACTGCCTCTGGAAACAACCAGTCTGTTCTCTGTATCTATAAGTTTGGTTTTTTTTAAGATTCCACATACAAGTGAAATTATACAATATTTTTTTTCTCAGTCTGACATATCACTTAGCATAATGCCCTTGGGGCCCAACCGGGTTGTTGCAAATGGCAAGATTTCCTTCTCTTTAATGGCTTCATAATATTCCATTGTATACACACATACCACATTTTCTTTATCCATTCATCTGTTGATGACCACTTGGGTTGTTTCTATGTCTTGGATATTGCAAATAATGTTGCAATGAACACGGTGTGCAGATATCTTTTCAAGAGAAGTGATTTCATTTCCGTCAGATAAATACCCAGAAGTGGAATTGCTAGATCATATGATAGTTCTACTTTAAAAATTTGGGGGAGCCTCCATAACGTTTTTTTATAGTGGTTGCACCAATTTACATTCCCATCAACAGTGCACAAGGACTCTCTTTTCTTCATATCCTCACAAATACTTGAGGAACATTTTCTTTATAAATCATCTGAATACTGTATGAATCTTCATCTCACGCTGCTACTTCTGTCTCAGGGCACTTGACCTTTCTTTGACTTCTTCCGTCCTTCCTTCCTTCATCCAGGTCTCTGTTCAGATGCCATCCCCTCTGAGAAGGCTTCCTACACACCTGATATAAAAACAGCACCCTTCTTCCCTATCCTACTCCTGTTGCCTTCCATTTCAGTAACCTGCTTCATTGTTCCTTCATAGCACTAATGACTCTCTGAATTATATACTTATCTTTGTGTTTATTGATTGTGTCCCCAACTGTTTTCTGGTGGCTACTTCATGAGGGCAGGACTTTGTCTCTTTTGTTATTGCTGCTCTAGAACTGAGCCCCTAGTGGTGTTCAATAAAAAAGTCACTTAAATGAATTACTACTCATTACAGCTGGGAAGTGTAGTAGTAGAAGTTTGAGGTCAAAAGAATAAGATAAAATTCCATTATTAAAATTTATATTTTCCTGAAAATTGTACATAATCAATGGAACTTTGCAACTTTTTGGTTACTTCTTTTTTTCACTTTGCAGCTTTTGTCAGAAATAAATATTTTAATTTTATTTTTAAAAATTTTATTTTATGTATCAATTTATTTATTTTTAATTTTAATTTTTTTGGCTGCATTGGGTCTTTGTTGCTGCACACAGGCTTTCTCTAGTTGTGGCGAGTGGGGCTACTCTTCCTTGTGGTGCACAGGCTTCTCAGTGCAGTGGCTTCTGTTGTTGTGCAGCATGGGCTCTAGTTGCATGGGCTTCAGTAGTTGTGGCACGTGGGCTCAGTAGTTGTGGCACATGGGCTTAGTTGCTCTGCGGCATGTGGGAATCTTCCTGGCCCAGGGATTGAACCTGTCTCCCCTGCATTGGCAGGCAGATTCTTAACCACTGTGCCATCAGGGAAGTCCCAGAAATAAATTTTTTTTTTTTTTTTTTATAGTTGTGGCACATGGGCTTAGTTGCTCCATGGCATGTGGAATCTTCCCAGGGCAGGGCTCGAACCCGTGTCCCCTGCATTGGCAGGCGGATTCTTTACCACTGCACCACCTAGGAAGTCCAGAAATAAATATTTTTAATTAGTGTCGTATGTCCTCTTTATAGGAACCCCAAAGATTAGTGGCATTTTCCAAGTTCTTCCTGAGAACATAACACCATTTTGGATGCTACAAATGAAAATAATTTGCAATGGAAAGAGCATGAAATGGAAGTTGCAGTCCTTGTTACAAGCTAGCTCTGTAGTCTTGGCCATCATACCCTTCCTATGAAAAGACTGGCTTGGGCTGGATCAATTGTTCTCAAACTTTTGTGTGCTAGGTAGATAAACATTTCCAGATCCAACATGAGAGATTTTAACTTAAGGGGTCTGGGGTAGGCCTCAGCATTTTTCCATAAGCACACTGAAAAATGGAATATTGCCTGCCATATCAGTAAACAAAGGATGTCACAGTCTTCAGCAATTGCAGCCACCAGCCTGTGAGCTGGTGAGCCCTGAGGGAACTCAGGAAGGAAACAAAGAATGCCTGTTATCTAGCAGCCATCAGACTGCAGCCACTCCCCTCAGTGAGCCCTGAGGAAATTCAGGATATGAAAACACAGGCTACTGGTCCCAGATAGCTGAGGTGCATATCAAAGGAATGATTTGAGTGAGCCCAGAGTCTAGCATCTTCCCATACATAGAAAAGTGCTAAATTCCCTAACTTGATATATTTGGTTTTCTTTAACAATAATCTTTTGACCTTCAGACTACCTGCCCTTTGTTGCAAAACTCCTATATATTCTGGCTCCCCACTCTACCTCCCCATCTCCTTGGAGCAGTTTTCAGGATTATTTGAGATGCTGCCTCCTGGACTTGAAGTCCTAAAAATTCCCACCGAATAAACCATGATGCTCAGCTTTTAGGTTGTGCATAATTTTTGAGTCAACAATACCATAATCAGGTGACTTAGAAAGAGTTCATAAACCACACTTTTAGAAAACTGGGCAAGATGTTCATTTATTATGTCCATCATTCCACAGACATTCATTGAGCATCTATTATGTGCTCTACTATGTGTTCTAGAGCCTGGGGATACAGCCATGAACAAAATAAAACCAATCTCTGCTTTACTGGAGCTTCATTCAAAAGTGTGTGTGTGTGCGCGTGTGTGTGCGTGTGTGTGGTGTGTGTGTGTGTGTGTGTATAGACCCTAACTTTGCTCCCTCCCTCCCTGGTCCCAGCTCCCAATGGTCCTGAGGGCTTGCTGGGTAGGAGGGCCCCAAAGAGTAGGAGCCTGAGGGGGAGCAGGTTTGTGGATCTAAATGTCCCAGGCACACCTGTGGTGAGAATCAGGAGGAGGCAGAGACAGCAGGATAGGCCCAGGAACAATGGCATCCAAAGAGGAATAAGCAGTAAAAGAGCTCAACATGGAAAATGCCCAGCAGGAGAATGAAGGAGGGGACCAGGCTTCAGTGCAGAATGGAGAGGAATCACGTCATTTGGGAACGGGCTTAGGCCAGAAGTCTGGAGGAAATGTCAGGCTGGAGTGGGGCTAGGCGACGTGTCCCTAATTGTGGATGGGCCATACCCTACAGGCATATTGATCATAGTAAAGCGGGAGAGGATGCAGACAAGTACTTAGGGCAGATGATGGAAATCAGGAAAAAGGCTAGGGAGCAGCAAAGGTGCACTTCCCAACTGCTGAGCCTGACAGTCATTATGGATGACTTCTGCCTTGTACCTTGAATCCTAACTGTTCCCCTGAGGTTAATAACGTGGCCTCTGCTCTACGAGTTTGTAGTTTTGTGATTACTTTTTCTGTAAACATTTGGTGTTTCTACTCACCAGTTTCTAATGGACTATTGTTTTGTCTCAGTGTAAAAATTTCTGTCCAGCAGGGCAATTTCACCCAGTTATAGGAAAAAATATTCTTTTTTCATATTTCATAGTATGAAATTAATGAAACAGTTTAAAAAGCAAAAAAAAAAAAAAAAAAAAAAAGCATGTGTGTGTGCGCATGTATGTGACAAGAGACACAACCAAAAAAACCCATAAAAATATCTCTAGCTAAGTGTAAAGAGAAAGCTGAAGTAAGGATGGGGCATAGAGTGCTCAGCAGGTGGGGTGGTGTTGATTGGGGTTTTAACCATCAAGCTCCACAGAGACGGTGGATGTTGGAGGAGCGAGGGAGTGACAGATGAAACTGCCTGGAGGAAGAGCATTCCAAACAGAGGGAAAAGGCTCTGAGGAGGGGCATGACTGGCATGATGGAGGAATGCCGAGGAGTGGAGTGATGGGAGATGTGTGTGGGGGATCCTGAGAGGCCAGATCACACAGCGCTTTGCAGGTGTCAACTATTAATTGGCACTTGCCATGGGGCACTTGCCATCTACCTCTACTACAATGATTAAACCACACGTGCTGCTGCAGGTGCTGACTTTCCACATCCCCTGAAGGGAATTCAGGGTGGAGACCAGGAATGAGGCACTCTGTGCTTTGGAAAATGGGCGGAACAGGTCTTCAGATAGTTAGATCTGTTTTCAGGAGCTGATTTTATGAGCCCACCCTTGCATCTCCTCATATCTAGAAAAGCACTAAATCCCTACATGGTGACGTCTGCTCCTCGTGACTAGCAGAAACCCGCTACAAAAAAATGTTTGATTGCATGTACTCCTCCTTTGCCAAGAATACATAGATACTAATCTTCCCCCCTGCCTCTATGGAACAGTTTCTCAGAGCTATCTGGGATGCTGTCTCCTGAGCTGCAGCCCTCATTTTGCCCCAAATAAATTCAACTCGCAACTCTCATGTTTTGCAATTTTTTTTAAGTCGACATAGGTCATTTTATAGTCTTAGGTTTTGTTCTGAGCAGAATCAGAGGCCAATGGAGAGAGGAGACATGGTTTATCCTACTCTTTAAAAGATTCACTCCTGTGGACTTCCCTGGTGGCACGTGGTTGGGAGTCTGCCTGCTAATGCAGGGGACACGGGTTCAATCCCTGGTCCAGGAAGATCCCACATGCTGTGGAGCAACTAAGCCCGTGCGCCACGACTACTGAGTCTGCGCTCTAGAGCCCATGAGCCACAATTACTGAGCCCATGTGCACAGCTACTGAAGTCTGCATGCCTAGAGCCTGTGCTCTGCAACAAGAGAAGCCACTGCAATGAGAAGCTTGTATATCACAGCGAAGAGTAGCCCCCGCTCTCCACAACTAGAGAAAGCCCGAGGAGAGCAAGGAAGACCCAACCGAAGCTAAAATAAAATAAAAAAATAAACATTTAAAAAAAAAAAATTCACTCCCTAAGGGTGGAAATAAGCATGGGCTAAGTGCTTTATGTGTGTAAGCTAATTTAATTCACACAACAAAGAGCTTTAACGTTCTATTACCTGTTGTTTTTCTGAGTTGGTGAACAATAGAAAAAAAACTCATTCAGTTCTTTGTCTTTCCTGCTTTTACTGTTTATGTAACTTATTCATTCTCCACAATTTACAGTTTCCTGACCTTTTTTTCAGCAGGGGTGTGATAGGAGGGGAGGGAGGAAGGGCAGTCTTCCTTGCTTCCTGATATTTCCTTCCTCGTGGATGGACATAAGTTCACCCAGCACTGTGGGGGTGGGGATGTTGTACCATAGTTGATGGGTGGGTGTGAAGGGAGACGGTGGACATTCCTCTCTCTCCTTCCACCCTCAGGTAGCATTCATTCTTCTCTGTTCCTCCAGGCACTAAGATTTTTAGGGACAGGCTTCTGCTTGGGAAGGTCTGTGGTGGTTTAGCACTGTTTGAACCATTGGCAGCGGGTCTAATTTGGGGTTCAGCATTTGGAGCACGTGAGAGCACATAGCTCTCATACCTCTGTACGATAACATGCACCTACATCAGGTTATCAATAACAAAAGGGATGTTTGGCCTCCAACTGTTGCAATGCAAATAGAAGGGATTGTCCCTTTTTCCTTTTGAGAGCAAGGAAAACAGCGAACAGGCTACAGGAGAAGGATGACCTGGCCTGAAAGAATTAGTCCCTCATTGTTTTACCTTAACTGTCCCTGATCTGTAGAGGCTAGATTTGCACTTGGCTGAACTCACTCCCTGTCACTTTGTAAATTACACTCTATCTCCCTTAGCTCTGTGTGAATTACATCCTGTCTCTCACTCCCTAGCCCTATTACTTCCCTGGACCCTATACTGCTATTGTAACAAAATCATTCCTATAGTTTGTCTTGCATTTCAGAAAGGAGGTCCCCAGCCCACAAACCAGAGACAAACAGACAACCAACAAACTGCCAGACCCCAGTTACCGGATGGCCTGACACCAGCTATGACTGCTTTGAAATATTGCAAAGGAAAAAAAGAAGAATACAAAGGAAAAAATGCAAGACCTCCACCAACTTGATCCTTATCACAAACCCCGAAATACAAGCCTCACATAGGAAATCTTCCCTGATTCCTGAGGGAGGGGGGACACAGTTCTTGAGGCACTAGTCTTGCTGTGTTTTCCCTTCTGCCTGGCAGAAAAATAAAGCCATCTCTCTCTTCCTCCAAAATCTCTGTCTCTATTTTTATTCGGCCTCAGTGCACAGAGAAGCCGTTATTCCGGTAAAACAACCACCTTATTTACTGCCTCTATACTTATTGATCATAAGGTAGAAAAGAGCTGTAATAGTTGGGTCATCTGAAACCCTAGTGATACTCTTTGCAGCACTTCTCTTAGCTTTCAGAACAGTGTTAATGGGATTTTATTCCAAATTTTTTTCTTTTAGGTAAAAGAACCTTGCTGGCTGGTCATTCACAAAAATTACAGTAGGTGGCAGACACACTCTATCAAATCAACGTCCGCGGCCATTCTGTTAAGGAACTAGTCAATTTTTGCAATGTCCCATTAGAAACCAGATTGTCTTTTTTCAGGCTGTTAAAACAAAACCATAGACTAGGTGGCTTTTAAACAACAGAAATTTGTTTCTCACACTTCTGGCAGCTGAAAGTCTAAGATCAGGGTGCCAGCAGGGTTGAGTTCAGGTGAGGACCATCTTCTGGGTTGCAGATGCCTGACTTCTCACTGTATCCTCATATGGTGGAGAGACAGTGAGAAAAGTCTCTGGCATCTTCTTATAAGGGCACTAGTCTCATTTATGAGGGCACCACCATCATGACCTAATCATCCCCAAAGGCTTCATATCCAAATACCATCACACTGGGATTTCAACATATGAAATTTTCAACATATGAAATCTGCATTTAAGGGTTTAAAGGGGCTGTCATGTAAGAGCAGACTTACTCTGTGCAGCTTCAGAGAGCAGACCCCAAGCCAGGGGGCAGGTAATTTTCTAACAGGGAAGAGTTTTCTAACATGTAGAGCAAACACAGAATGGGGCAGTTGGTGAAATTGTGAGCATCAGTGCCCAGAGAAAGAACCTATCTCTTTTGATTGCTTCGTTAAATAACAACCACAACGTCCTGCGGATTGCCTGGCGCTCATGATCAATTTGCGTTCACATCCTGGCTCTGCTACTTGGAGCAGCACCACTAGGTGGGGCTGTGGACAGACTTGGCACCTAGGCTTTCACCAGATATGTGACATTGGGCCAACTTCTTTGTGACTCAGGTTCCTCATGTATAAATGAAGATAGTTATGGGATTTATCTCATGAAATTGTTGTGAGGATTTCATAAGCTGATCTAAGTGGCCTCTAGTAAATATTTGGAAAGCATGAGCTGTTATTTCTTGATTGGTGGTGGTCACTTACGGATTGCATGTTTGCACCCCTGCTCCCCTCCAATTCGTGGTTAGGTCCTGAAGGTGGAACCCTCATGAATGTGAGTGGTGGCCTTGTAAAAGAGACCCCAGAGAGCACTCCTTTCTTCCACCACATGAGGACACAACAAGAAGATGGACATCTATGAACCAGGAAGTGGGCTCTCACCAGACACTGAATCTGCTGATGTCTTGATGTTGGAATTCTAGCCTCCAGAACTGTGAGAAGTAAATGTTTCTTGTTTAAGCCACCCAATATATGGTGAGTTGTTATAGTAGCCTGAACTAAGGCAGTCACTATAGCATTTGTAAAATAAAAAGTATGTTTTCATAGTTTCAAGTCAACAGTATTATTTTGTAATTTAAGGATGAAACCTGCTGGTTCTGTCTCAGGGTCACAGAGTCTTTGAATATCTATAAAACATGAATTGATTGACAGTAAATTTCATTTTTTGAAATAGTCAAAAATTATTAACAGCCAAGTCCTTCAAATAAGAAAAGCCATTAAATTGGGTTTTTGATGTGTGGCACGATAATTTTTGGAAGTAATAATTTGTATTTTGCCGTGTGTTTATTTTTGCTCCTCCAACCCAAGTGCATAGCCAGGCCCTTTAAAAAATTCCTTGCTTCAGATGTTTATCGTAGGCTATAAATACAAATTTTGATGTCAATAAATCTTCTTTTGATTTTGATAGAGTATGACTTCCACTGATTTTAATTTATGTCCTGGAGGGGTAAGAAAGAGAACAGACAGAGAGAGATAAGGAAAAGATACTAGAGACTGCGACTGGGATAAAATTCAGTGCTTATTAAGAAACCTGGGTCCCAGGCACAGGGACTCCTAGCCTTGCCTCTGACTCCAGTGCTCAAAGTGTGCACAGAAGAGGTGAAATGCTGAACCCGAAGGGACCACAATCTACTGGGACAATGGGCTTCTTCTTTTTTTTTTTTAATCTTTATTGGAATATAATTGCTCTACACTGTTTTGCCAGTTTTTGCTGTACAACGAAGTGAATCAGCTGTATTTATACATATATCCCCATATCCCCTCCCTCCCACAACTCCCTCCCATCCTCCCTATCCCAACCCTTTAAGTCATCACCCATCATGTAGTTGATCTCCCTGTGTTATGCAGCAGCTTCCCACTAGCCATCTATTTTACATTTGGTAGTGTATATATGTCAATGCTACTCTCTCATTTCATCCCAGCTTCCCCTTTGTCCCCCCACCCTGTGTCCTCAAGTCCGTTCTCTACACCTGCATCTTTATTCTTGCCCTGTCTCTGGGTTCATCAGTACCATTTTTTTTTAGATTCCATATATATGAGTTAGCATACGGTATTTGTTTTTCTCTTTCTGGCTTACTTCACTCTGTATGACAGACTCTAGGTCCCTCCACCTCACTACAAATAACTCCATTTTATTCCTTTTCATGGCCGAGTAATATTCCATTGCATATATGTGCCACATCTTCTTTATCCATTCATCTGTTGAAGGGTATTTAGGTTGCTTCCATGTCCTGGATATTTTAAACAATGCTGCAATGAACATTGTGGTACATGTTTCTTTTTGGATTATGGTTTTCTCAGGGTATATGCTCAGGAGTGGGATTGCTGGGTCATATGGTAATTCTAGTTTTAGTTTTTTAAGGAACCTCCATACTGTTTTCCATAGTGGCTGTACCAATTTACATTCCCACAAACAGTGCAGGAGGGTTCCCTTTTCTCTGCACTCTCTCCAGCATTTATTGCTTCTAGATTTTTTGATGATGGCCATTCTGACTGGTGTGAGGTGATACTTCATTGTGGTTTTGACTTGCATTTCTCTAATGATTAGTGAGACAATGGTCTTCTTAAGCAGTCTGGGTAGATGACTGAGAAACTCTCTCATGCTTCAGCACTGAAAGATCACAGGATCTTGACACAACCTGGGAAATGGGAGCCCAAATAGTGGATGGAATGGCATTTCTCCAGCAGCCTGGCAGAATGAGCCTCAAAATCAGATATCAGACGATTAAAAGAAAATAAGGCAACACACTATTTCTTTATCCCTGAATTTGTGGACCTAGAGTCATACCTGCTACAAATATTTTTTGCTAAATACAAATGTATGTCTCTAAAATAATCATATTTGCTCTTCTAGCTCCAATGTTTTATAGATCTATGAGTGCCCCACATTTTTTGAACAATGACAGCATCATTGGAATAAGTACAGAATTTTCTAGGTGGCTATTTGAAGGTCAGTGATCTTTTGCCTGTATAGATTATTTTTAAAAATTGAGATATACTTGACATAATGCCTATATAAATTATTAATAGATGAAACTGTTTCATTACTTTGAATTATTTTGTTTTATTACTTTGAATTCCTTTGTTTACAATAAGGGGTTCTTGGGAAAAGCCTGAAATTAGGCTTGAGATCCTATAGCATCTCCAGGTAATGATATATTTTTTATTTTATTTAATTTTATTTATTTTATTTTATTTTTCATCCATGTAATGATATTTACTTCTTGTAGATACAGGACTAATAGATTTTGAGGCAATTAGCTTGTCAAGATTATTTTGGAATAATGATAATAATAACTGTTAATTATTATGATGATAAACTAATTGAAATAGAAACAAATAAGAAGGCTACATAGTAAAATCAAAGAAACAGTATTTTTGGATTCATTATTGTCATTTAACTATTCAGTGAATATTTTTATAGAACTTACTGTATGTGTTGTGTACTTTTCTAACTACTTGACTAATATTTAAGACTCATAACAATTTTATTAGATAAACACTAGTATATTTCCTACTTTAAAGATGACGAAATTGAGAATTAGAGAGTTTAAGTAGCTTGTTTAAGGTTATGCAACTAGTGATGGAATTGGGGCTTAAACGCAGGCAGGCTACCTCTAGAGTCTATGTTCTTAACCACTATGCTACATTGCCTCTCTCTAATGAGGGGCAAGATCTAATGAGCAGCTGAGATCCTCTTTTTAAGAGGGAAATGAGAAGGCATGGCTGATCTGTGATAATAGGAAGAAACAGCTCATTAATTTTTTCATTTGGTTTCTAGGTTCCATTTGCTTAGTTCTCAGCCTCAATTGCTATTCCAGAAAGTTTATGAAATCTACTCAAACCCTGTTACTAACTGTTCCAATTTAGTGCTTAGGTGGTGAATATGTCCATCAACTCTGCAGCCAATTCATGGTTTCATTGGTATTATTGAATGATTTTCCTACATCACATAAAGAACAAGAGCCATATTTTTGTTTATGGATTTACCATGCAATGAGCAAGATAAAGAGACTATCTTTATACCTGTCCTCATCTTTACTCACCAGAGAATCTCCTGAAAGATTACATACTAAATATCTCAATTGTTCTGTTATCTAGTCAAGGTTAGGACAATCATACCAACCATATGCTATTTTGCCGCAAACTGAAATTGCTTCCATTGACACAAGTATCCAACTCATTATAGACTCTAGAATCTCTAATTTTCCTCTGGTTTGATACTTATTTCTGGTTGGTTATTTATTTGTAGGTAAATGTGGAGTACAATGGAAGTTCCTAAAGGTGTAATGTTTTGTATAGTCTCAAGTTCCTAATCAAGATACTTGTTTTTTTTCCCCCCTAAAACCTCAGAATGTGACTTTATTTGGATAGTCATTTTTTTTTTAATATGCCATACGTCTTTTAAAAATTTTATTTATTTATTTATTTTATTATTTATTTATTTTATTATTTATTTATTTACTGGCTGCATTGGGTCTTCATTGCTGCACACAGGCTTTCTCTAGTTGCGGTGAGTGGGAGCTACTCTTCACTGTGATGCTTGGGCTCCTCATTGAGGTGGCTTCTCGTTGTGGAGCACAGGCTCTAGGCACATGGGCTTCAGTAGTTGTGGCACACAGGCTCAGTAGTTGTGTCTCATGGGCTTGTTGCTCCACAGGATGTTGGATCTTCCTGGAGCAGGGATCAAACCTGTGTCCCCTGCATTGGCAGCTAGATTCTTAACCACTGTGCCACCTAGGAAGTCCTCATATGTCTTTTTTTTAAAACCATATTTTTCTTTTTGAGGACATCTAGAAATAGAAGGGAGGCTTAAGATACAATGGAGACCCACAGTCTTCTGGGACCCTCAAACCAGGAAAGCAGGAGAGGACAGCTCTAGAAACAGTCTGGAAGAAGGTGAACCTGTAGTTAAGCTTACTGTTGTCAGACAGAGGATCTTGGGGATTTTCTCTCCTAGATGGTTTATTTTCTGTGAAGTTGACATGAAGTCTTTGTGATTGCAAGGGATTCTCTATCATTTTAAGTAGGTTTGCTGCACACTGTCCCTTTCCTGGTAGCCAGGGTCCTGTCTCATCTCCGATACAGGAGGAATTTGTTCTCCGTGTACTTCATTACTAAGTAAATAAAAACCGAAGGTGATGACATGACACAATTCCCTGGGCAAAACAATTGGCTATTTTGTGGTCTCAGTAGAATGTGTTGTTATTTATAGCTAGAACTATTAATTAACAACTTTACCTATTGGAATAGTTGCTTATGTAGTAATGAGTGTTCAGGATAATTTTGACATTTCGCTATGTTTTGAGATTTTTAACTCTGAAGTAGATATTATGAAAATTGTGACCACCTCTTATATCATCTTTATTTTTTCTTTACATTTCAACTTTTTTATGTTCTTTCCATTATAATTTCTCTCTCTTCCTCTCTCCTCTTTTTCTCCATTTTTCTTATTTAAAAATTCTTCCTCATGTTTTGCAAATCTCCTGAGTCAGGTCTCAAATGAGTTTTCCAGGGAAACCTTTTCTAATGCCCAGATTAGATTTGGTAGCACTATTAAAAGTATTAATATCTTGTGCAGTCAATCAATTCACTTATTAATTAATGGTGTGAATGAAATCATGTTTATATTTTTAATGTTTGTCCTCTCTGCCATTAGACTTGGTGAGGGCAGGGACATATTTGCTACACTCCCAGCCCTGGGAGTTTAGCAATGAAAGAAGCAAGATAACAGTAGGTATCAACAGTTAATTGCCACCTTTTGGAAAGTTAAAAAAAACTGTTCTTTTCTATTTCATTGGATACCTCAAATATATTTATGTGCAATACAGAATATTAAACCTGGAAGGGACAGTCAATGGCTATCTAGTTCAATTCTCTACCCTTTCCCCTTAATTTAAATATGAGAGAACTAGGGTCCAGATAGGTAAAGTGACTTCCACATGGTTACATAGAACACAGGTGACAGAGCTAGGACTCTCAGTCCAATATAACCTTACATTACATTGGTTTACCCCCCTTACTTTCCTTTTTGTTACTCCAAGCATCTAATAAGTAAGGAGAAAATCTCTCCAAGATGAAGAGAATATTTCTCTTCTATTTAGTTTGGTTCATGTTATCTTAAGTTTTCAAAGTCTCATTTGGGGACAATTTTAAAATTATTGTTGAAGTATAGGAAACAGTTAAGGTATAAAATTTTTCATAATTCAACATTAGTCGGCCGTATACATGTGAAGATATCAACCTTGAAGGTGTGACTCTATTTTCCTTAGAGTCACACTATTATGATGGAAAGGATGGAAAGTGAGGACAAAGATAATGACAAGGATGCTAGAATAATCTGATATGGAATTCATAATCCCATAGATCTCTGAGGTTGATCTGGCAAGCAGGAAAATAGTCTTCTCTTCTCTTAACAATACACTAATCTTCCTAAGACGATATAACTTTAGCAAGATAGCAAAAAGTACTCTATCCAGAGGAGGAACTTGGGGTTTGTAAAAGCCATCCTGAGCAGGAAGAATTATGAGAGTAAGTAGGATTATAAGTATTCCAGAGGTACCAGGCTATTAACCTAGCAGCTGAGGCACTGCTATTCAAATAGTTCTCTTTATTCTTATATGAAAATGAGGAGTTAGCATGAGAGTGCTTCTATGAGACTGTGATGTCTTAATAGTGTTTCATGTTCAAGAACCAGAGGGAAATCATTTTTTATTCAGCCCTAGTTTTTGCTTTAATAGGCTGATGCATTTTATTTTTTAAAAAAATGTTTTAGTAAATGATATAGAGAGTAAGTAGAGAAAAGCTATGCAATAATAGAAGAGATAAAAGGTTTAAAATGTTTTAATTACTCAAATGGAAGAATTAAAGGCTAAAGAGTGAATCAAGAAACATTTAAACAGAACTTTGATTAGTTGTACTCTTTATACATGTAACATAAACTAGATAATAGGTGTATTATGTAAGTGGAGTACTAATTATGTGGTATATAAATATATTTTCTTGATATGATCTTGAAAATACTGTAAATAGGTAATTGAGTTAAATTTTGGGGGGACTGAATTTTGGAAGGGAAAAGCTGGTTATATGACCAACAGGTAATCCTTGAAGTCAAGGGATTTTTATCTCTTGCTTTGTTAGTAACCATGGTTGAAATACACTTTGAGAAGGCTCTGTAGGACACAATTCTAAAACAAGAAAAAAAGACCTGTTTATTATTTTAACTTATAGAGAGCTCATGAGTGTTTCAGGGAATAAAATAAACCATTTATTTAAAGAAAGTAGTGAAAGAAACTATGAAAATATTTTAAAGTCTCGTACAAAGAACACCTTAAAAGAAGCTCTCCTGCTCCAAGTAATCTAAGAAACCTCCAAAGTCATTTCAGTTTTCTACATTTCTTGCAAAATAATAGTACTAGATTAGACTGAATCAGCCAAGGAAGGTTTGGTTTTCCTTTCTTTGTTATGCTTTGCAATCATTCTTTAGAGAATATCTCACCAAATCTTATAATAGACATTTAAGAAGCAAAGTGAAAGATTATAGTGACCTAAATTCTAGGACAAAATCAAACACTATTAAAGGAATACACCAAAATGCAATAATAAACAATGTAAAAATCACAATGGCTAGCATTCAAGCAAAAATTCTCAGGCATGCAAAGAAGCAGAAAAATATGACCCCCAGAAAAAAAAGAAATCAATAGAAACAGATTCAGAAATGACAGAAATGATGGAACAATCAGCCATGCACATAAAAATTAAATAGACGAAAACTAATAATAAGGTGAAAAATTTAAAGGCAGCTGGATAAAAAGGATTAACTGCATATAAAATGAGAGTATCAAAAATTAAGTAATCTAGGGGGAGAGAAAGATGGTGGCAAAGTAGAGGGACATGGAATGCATCCCTCTCCACAGATGCATTGGGAATGCACCAAAAGATGCAATAATTCCCAAAGAGAAACAGCTGAACACCAGCAGACAACCTCAGGCACCAGAAAGCACTGCAAGGATCCCGACATAACTGGTAGGTAGGCTTTTACAACTGTTCAAAGAGGGTGAAGCGGCTGAGCTGTGGCAGACAGGAAAGAGTGAGAAACACACAGAGGGTCTGCACCATGGCTCAGCATGCCTGGATTGAGATGTCAATTCACAGCTGAACAGGGGGTCTGGGATCAGGAGCATGGGAACCAGAGAACTGGTTCAGGGTGAGAAACACTGTTGGCAGTGGGGAGACAGACCAAGAGGACAGGAGGGAAGAGGTCTGCAGCGAAGAGTGCCTGCCATGGAGAGCTGCGAGGCCATGGTGGCAGCTGGATGCTGCTGGCTCATGGGTGGGGGGGAGGAGCCACGGGCATAACCTCTCGCTTGGTGCCTGCAATGGACAGAGGAAGGACCCCTGTGGGCCAAGCTAATGCACTCAGGCATAACAAAGGCTGCCGGGCGCGGCTGGCTTAGAGTGCCTGCAGCCGAGAGCCAAAAGCCCAGAGTGGCCCAACTCTGAGACATTCTGTTTACACCTGAGCCGCTGGCATCCCTCTGCAACAGGCACCTCCATGCGCGACTGAACTGCCGTGACCCAGACAGGGTGCCACTGCTCACTCACTCCCAGGGGAAGGAGCCACTGTTGTACCCCCCTCTCCCCACACACCAGCACTTACAGACAAACAATAAAGGAAGCTCTGCTGGTTGCAGAATAGTACAAAATACCCAAGGCAGGTAGAAGGACACTTACAGATGAGACCCCAAGGAAACAGAAATATTAGTATTAATTCTATTGAACTGGTCCATTCTGGGGTCAGTTTTATTTTATTTTATTAATTATGATCTTAGTCCTAAGGGATCTACAAGTTTTATGACATATTTTTTTATTTTATTTTTTATTCTATTTTTATTTTTAGCCTTTTTATATATTTCTATTTCTAGCTAAGTTTTTTGTAGTGCTGACTATTTATCTCTCCTACCTTCTTTTCATCTCTATCTTTTATACATTTCTATTTCTTTCTTTTCATTTTCATATTTCCAGTCACACTACACTCTTCTGTTGCCCTGTCTTCTATCCTTTTTTAGTTTATTTTGTCTTAATATACTTATAAGCAATATTACTGGCCTGCTCAGTCTCCTTGCTTTATTCTCCAGATGACACACTGCTTTGGTATTTATTATTAGGTTTTTGTCTTTATCTTAGTTCTTAGTATAACTGTCTGATTTCATTCTGAGAATCTTCAGTCTGTCTGGTGGTACTCTAGCTCTTTATTATATTTGATCCTAGCTTTCAATACCTCCCTGGATTTGTGTTTGTGTGTGTGTGGTGTTATTTGTTTGTTTGTTTTTGCTTTTGTTTCTGTTTTGCTTGTGAATTTCTGTCGGTTCTCTCTTTGAATGTCTGATAGCATACTGAGGTTCTTCTGTCAGGCCTTTCTAGTGCCTTATGTTCTACTGGATTCAGTATTTGTGTGTCTTATACATGTATGAGTATATGTGTTTCCTTGACTTAGTATTTGTTTGACACAACACTCTGCCATTACTCTGGGACTTGAACAGTCTTCTTTAAACCCCTTTATTGCTGGGATAAGCAACCTCTGAAGTTTGGAATACCATGAGAAAACAAAGAAACACCACACAGGCAAAGGAGCAGGAAAAAAACCCACAAGACCAAATAAATGAAGAGGAAATAGGGAAAATGCCTGAAAAACAATTCAGAGTAAGATAGCAAAAATGATACAAAATCTCAATAACAAAATACAGAAAATAAAAGAAACAGTTAATAAGGACTAAGAAGAAGCAAAGAACAAACGAATAGCAATGGACAACAAGATAACTGAAATTAAAAATACTCTAGATGGTATAAACAGCAGAATAAATGAGGCAGAAGAATGAATAAGTGAGTTGGAAGATAGAATGGGGGAAATAACTGCCACAGAGCAGGAAAAAGAAAAAAGAATAAAAAGAATGGAGGACGGTCTCAGAGACCTTGGTGATAACATTAAGTGCACCAACATTCGAATCATAGGCATCCCAGAAGAAGAAAAAAAGAAAGGGTCTGAGAAAATATTTGAAGAGGTTCTAGTGGAAAACTTCCCCAACATGGGAAAGGAAATAATTAACCAAGTCCAAGAAGCTCAGAGAGTCCCATACAGAATAAACCCAAGGAGAAACACACGAAGGCACACATTATTCAAACTAACGAAAATCAAACACAAAGAAAAAATATTAAAAGCAGCAAGAGAAAAGCAACAAATAACATATAAGGGAAAACCCATAAGGATAACAGCTGATCTTTCTACAGAAACTCTGCAGGCCAGAAGGGAATGGCAGGATATACTGAAAGTCCTGAAAGAGAAAAACCTACAGCTAAGAATACTCTACCCAGCAAGAATCTCATTCAGATTTGATGGAGAAATCAAAAGCTTTCCAGACAAGCAAAAGTTAAGAGAATTCAGCACCACCAAACCAGCCTTACAACAAGTGCTAAAGGAACTTCTCTAGGTAGGAAACACAAGAGAAGGAAAACACCTACAAAAACAAACCAAAAACAATTAAGAAAATGGTAATTGGAACACACGTCAATAATCACCTTAAATGTAAATGGATTAAATGCTCCAACCAAAAGACACAGACTGGTTGGATGGATACAAGAACAAGACCCTTCTATATGCTGCCTACAAGAGACCCACTTCGGACCTAGGGACACATACAAACTGAAAGTGAGGGAATGGAAAAAGATATTCCATGCAAATGCAAGTCAAATATTCCATGCAAGTCAAAAGAAAGCTGGAGTAGCAATACTCACATCAGACAAATTAGACTTTAAAGAAGAGACTATTACAAGAGACAAGGAAGGACACTACAAAATGACCAAGGGATCCATCCAGGAGAAGATACAACAATTCTAAATATCTATGCCCCCAACATAAGAGCACCTCAATACATAAGGCAAATGCTAACAGCCATAAAAGCGGACATCGACAGTAACACAATAATAGTGGGAGACTTGAACACCTCACTTACATCAATGGACAGATCATCTAAACAGAAAATAAATAAGGACACACAAGCTTTAAATGACACATCAGACCATCTTGACTTAATTGATATTTATAGGACATTCCATCCAAAAACTACAGAATACACTTTCTTCTCAAGTGCATACAGAACATTTTCCATGATAGATCACATTGTGGGTCATAAATCAGGCCTTGGTAAATTCAAGAAAATTGAAATCATATCAAGTATCTTCTCTGACCACAGCACGATGAGACTAGATATCAATTACAGGAAAAAAATTGCAAAAACTACAAACACATGGAGGCTAAACAATACACTATTAAACAACCAAGAAATCATTAAAGAAATCAAAGAGGAAATCAAAAAATACCTAGAAACAAATGACAATGAAAACACAATGACCCAAAACCTATGGGACGCAGCAAAAGCAGTTCTAAGAGGGAAGTTTATAGCAAAATAGTCCTACCTTAAGAAACAAGAAAATTATTGAATAAACAACCTAACCTTACACCTCAAACAACTAGAGAAAGAAGAACAAAGAAACCCCAAAGTGAGCAGAAGGAAAGAAATCATAAAAATTAGAGCAGAAATAAATGAAAAAGAAAGGAAGGAAACAATAGCAAAAATTAATAAAACTAAAAGCTGGTTCTTTGAGAAGATTAACAAAATTGATAAGCCATTAGCCAGACTCATCAGGAAAAAAAGGGAGAAGATGCAAATCAACAGAATTAGAAATGAAAAAGGAGAAGTAACAACGGACACCACAGAAATACAAAAGATCATGAGAGACTACTACAAGCAACTATATGCCAATCAATTGGATAACCTGGAAGCAATGGATACATTCTTAGAAAAACACAATCTTCCAAGACTGAACCAGGAAGAAATAGAACATATGAACAGACCAATCACAAGTATGGAAATTGAGACTGTGATTAAAAATCTGCCAACAAACAAAAGCCCAGGGACAGATGGCGTCACAGGCGAATTCTATCAAACATTTAGAGTTGAGCTAACACCTATCCTTCTCAAACTCTTCCAAAATATAGCAGAAGGAGGAACACTCCCAAACTCATTCTACGAGGCCACCATCACCCTGATACCAAAACCAGGCAAAGATGTCACACAAAAAGAACATTACAGACCAATATCACTGATGAATATAGATGCAAAAATCCTCAACAAAATACTAGCTAACAGAATACAACAGCACATTTAAAAAATCATACACCATGATCAAGTGGGGTTTATCTCTGGAATGCAAGGATTCTTCAATATACGCAAATCAATAAACGTGATACATCACATCAACAAACTGAAGGATAAAAACCATGTGATAATCTCAATAGATGCAGAAAAAGCTTTTGACAAAATTCAACACTCATTTATGATAAAAACTCTCCAGAAAATGGGCATAGAAGGAAATTACCTCAACATAGTAAAAGCCATATATGACAAACCAAAAGACAACATCATTCTAAATGGTGAAAAACTGAAAGAATTCCCTCTAAGAGCATAAAAAAGACAAGGGTGTCCACTCTCACCATTACTATTCAACATAGTTTTGGCAGTGTTAGCCACAGCAATCAGAGAAGAAAATGAAATAAAAGCAATCCAAATTCGAAAAGAAGAAGTAAAATTGTAACTCTTTGCAGATGACATGATATTATACATAGAAAACCCTAAAGATGCTACCAGAAAACTGCTAGCACTAATTGATGAATTTAGTAAAGTAGCAGGATACAAAATTAATGCACAGAAATCTCTTGCATTCCTATACACTAACAAAGAATGAGCAGAAAGAGAAATGAAGGAAACTCTCCCATTTACCATTGCAACAAAAGAATAAAATACATATCAATACATCTGCCTAAGGAGACAAAAGATTTGTATGCAGAAAACTTTAAGACACTGATGAAAGAAATCAAAGACGACACAAACAGATGGAGGGACATATTATGTTCTTGGATTGGAAGAATCAACATTGTGAAAATGACTATACTACCCAAAGCAATTTACAGATTTAATGCAATCCCGATCAAATTACCAAAGGCATTTTTCACAGAACTAGAACAAGATATCTTTTTTAAATTTTTTTTTATTTATTTTTATTTTTTTATTTTTTTGGGGGGGTACACCAGGTTCAATCATCTGTTTTTATACACATATCCCCATATTCCCTCCCTTCCTTGACTCCCCCCCCTCGAGTCCCCCCCACCCTCCCTGCCCCAGTCCTCTAAGGCATCTTCCATCCTCGAGTTGGACTCCCTTTGTTATACAACAACTTCCCACTGACTATTTTACAGTTGGTAGTATATATATGTCTGTGCTACTCTCTCGCTTCGTCTCAGTTTCCCCTTCACCCCCCGCCCCCTCCCATACCTCGAGTTCTCCAGTCCATTCTCTGTATCTGCATCCTTATTCTAGAATAAGATATCTTACAATTTGTAAGGAAACGCAAAAGACCCCGAATAGCCAAAGCAATCTTGAGAAGGAAAAATGGAGTTGGTGGAATCAGGCTTCCTGACTTCAAACTATACTACAAGGCCATAGTGATCAAGACAGCATGGTACTGGCACAAAAAGAGAAAGGAAGATCAATGGAATAGAATAGAGAACTCAGAGGTAAGCCCAAACACATATGGGCACCTTATCTTTGACAAAGGAGGCACAAATATACAGTGGAAAAAAGGCAGCCTCTTCAATAAGTGGTGCTGGGAAAATTGGACAGCTACATGTAAAAGAAAGAAATTAGAACACTTCCTAACACCATACACAAAACTAAACTCAAAATGGATTAAAGACCTACACGTAAGGCCAGACAGTATAAAACTCCGAGAGGAACACATAGGCAGAACACTCTATGACATACATCAAAGCAAGATCCTTTTTGACCCACCTCCTAGAATCATGGAAATAACACCAAGAATAAATAAATGGGACCTAATGAAACTTAAAAGCTTTGCACAGCAAAAGAAACCATAAACAAGACTAGAAGGCAACCCTCAGAATGGGAAAAAATACTTGCCAACGAAACAAGGACAAAGGATTAACCTCCAAAATATACAAGCAGTTCATGCAGCTTAATATGACAAAAGCAAATAACCCAATCCACAAATGGGCAGAAGACCTAAATAGACATTTCTCCAAAGAAGACATACAGATGGCCAACACATACATGAAAAGATGCTCAACATCACTAATCATCAGAGAAATGCAAGTCAAAGCCACAATGAGGTATCACCTCACACTGATCAGAATGGCCATCATCACAAAATCTGGAAACAACAAATGTTGGAGAGGGTGTGGAGAAAAGGGAACTCTCCTGCACTGTTGGTGGGACTGTAAGTTGGTACAGCCACTATGGAAAACAGTAAGGAGGTTCCTTAAAAAACTAAAAATAGAACTACCATATGACCCAGTAATCCCACTACTGGGCATATACCCAGAGAAAACCATAATCCAAAAAGAAACATGTACCATAATGTTTACTGCAGCACTATTTACAATAGCCAGGACATGGAAGCAACCTAAATGCCCATCAACAAATGAATGGATAAAGAAGGTGTGGCATACATATACAATGGAATATTACTCAGCTATAAAAAGGAATGAGATGGAGCTATATGTCATGAGGTGGATAGACCTAGAGTCTGTCATACAGAGTGAAGTAAGCCAGAAAGAGAAAGACAATTATTGTATGCGAACTCATATATATGGAATCTAAAAAAAAAAAATGGTACTGATGAACCCAGTGACAAGACAAGAATAAGGATGTAGATGCAGAGAATCGACTGGAGGATATGAGGTTGGGGGTGGGGAGGGAGTGAAGGGGAAGCTGGGATGAAGTGCGAGAGTAGCATAGACATATATATGCTACCAACTGTAAAATAGCCAGTGGGAAATTGCTGTATAACACAGGGAGATCAACTCGATGATGGATGATGCCTTAGAGGGCTGGGACTGGGAGGGTGAGGGGGAGTTGCAGGAGGGAGGGAATATGGGTATATGTGTATAAATACAGCTAATTGACTTTGGTGTACCTCAAAAACTGTTACAAGAGTGTAAAGCAATTAAAATAATAATAAAGAAAGATTTAAAAAAAACTAATCTAGAAGACAATGGAGAAATATTTTAAAGTTTCATACAAAGAACACCCTTCAACCTCCAACCCAGTATTATCCAGAAGTCTTTATTCAGTGCAAATATATGTCTTTATTCTGTGAAAAACTGGAGCTGAAATAAAGGCCTTTTTTTTTTTTTAAGACAAAAAGTTTCAGCTTTCATCTAATGTAGACCTACACTACAAGCAATGTTACAGTATTTCAGGCAAAAGGAAAATGATGTGAGATAGAAATTTGGATGTATATAAAGGAATGAAGAGCTGTAGAAATGGTAAATATGTATGTGACTATTTGACTTACCTTCCCAGTTTTTAAATCTCTTTAAAAGACTGTTTAAAGAGAAAATAATAACTGTGTGTTATGGGTGTAATAACAAATGTGAAATAAATTGTGTGGCAATAGCCGAAATAACAGAATAGAGGAAATGAAAGTTTCTTATGCTATATGTAAAGTAGCATAGTTATTTGAAGGTGTACTGTAATCTGTTAAAAATGTGTATTGTAAACCTGAGAGTAACCACTAAGAAAACCCACAAACGAACACTAAGACAAATCACATAAACCAATTCCTTGTAATAAATCTATTGATATCTATCTATCTATCTATCTATCTATCTATCTATCTATCTATCTATCTATCTATCTAATCTATCTATTATCTATTTTCTACTGGTTCTACTTCCCTGGTTGAACCCTGACTAATATATGAGTACATGTGTATCATGCCAAACTAAGAAATGAGAGAAAACTAGACTTCTAATGTGCTTTTAAGGCATAGTGGAGTGAGAATTATCTTGTTACTTGTTACGCCCATAACACACAGTTATTATTTTCTCTTTAAACAGTCTTTTAAAGAGATTTAAAAACCAGGAAGGTAAGTCAAATACTTACATACATATTTACCATTTCTACATACCTCCATACTGTTTTCCATAGTGGCTGTATCAATTTACATTCCCACCAGCAATGCAAGACCATTCCCTTTTCTCCACACCTTCTCCAGCATTTACTGTTTGTAGATATTCTGATGATGCCCATTCTAACCGCTGTGAGGTGGTACCTCACTGTCGTTTTGATTCCCATTTCTCTAATAATTAGTGATGTTGAGCAGCTTTTCATGTGCCTCTTGGCCATCCGTACGTCTTCTTTGGAGAAATGCCTATTTAGGTCTTCTGCCCATTTTTGGATTGGGTTGTTTGTTTTTTTGATATTGAGCTGGATAAACTGTTTACATATTTTGGAGATTAATCCTTTGTCTGTTGATTCATTTGCAAATATTTTCTCCCATTCTGAGGGTTGTCTTTTCGTCTTGCTTATAGTTTCCTTTGCTGTGCAGAAGCTTTGAAGTTTCATTAGGTCACATTTATTTTTGTTTTTATTTCCATTACTCTAGGGGGTGGATCAAAAAAGATCTTGCTGTGATTTACATCGAAGAATGTTTTTCCTGTTTTCCTCTAGGAGTTTTATAGTCTCTGGCCTTACATTTAGGTCTTTAATCCATTTTGAGTTTATTTTGTGTATGGTGTTAGGAAGTGTTCTAATTTCTTTCTTTTACATGTAGCTGTCCAATTTTCCCAGCACCACTTATTGAAGAGGCTGCCTTTTCTCCATTGTATATATCCTTGCCTCCTTTGTCATAGATTAGTTGACTGTAGTTTATCTCTGGGCTTTCTATCCTGTTCCATTGATGTATATTTCTGTTTTTGTGCCAGTACCATACTGTCTTGATCACTGTAGCCTTGTAGTATAGTTTGAAGTCAGGAAGCCTGATTCCACCAACTCCGTCTTTCCTTCTCAAGATTGCTTTGGCTATTCAGGGTCTTTTGTGTTTCCATACAAATCGTAAGATATCTTGTTCTAGTTCTGTGAAAAATGCCATTGGTAATTTGATCAGGATTGCATTGAATCTGTAAATTGCTTTGGGTAGTATAGTCATTTTCACAATGTTGATTCTTCCAATCCAGGAATATGGTATGTCCCTCCATCTGTTTGTGTGCTCTTTGATTTCTTTCATTAGTGTCTTATAGTTTTCTAAGTACAGGTCTTTTACCTCCTTGGTTAGATTTATTCCTATGTATTTTATTCTTTTTGTTGCAATGGTGAATGGGATTGTTTCCTTAATTTCTCTTTCTGATCTTTCATTGTTGTTGTATAGAAATGCAAGAGATTTCTGTGTGTTAATTTTGTATCTTGCAACTTCCCCAAATTCATTGATTAGCTCAAGTAGTTTTCTGGTTGCATCTTTAGGATTTTCTTTCTTTCTTTTTGTTTTCGATTTATTTATTTATTTTTATTTATTTATTTTTATTTATTTATTTATTTATTTATTTATTTTGAGGTACACCAAGTTCAATCATCTGTATTTATACACATATCCACCTATTCCCTCCCTCCTGCAACTCCCCCCCATTCTCCCCTTTCCAGTCCTCTAAGGCATTATCCATCCTCGAGTTGAACTCTGTTATACAGCAGTTTCCCAGTGGCTATCTGTTTTACACTTGGTAGTATATATATGTCTATGCTATTCTCTCACTTCATCCCAGCTTCCCCTTCACTCCCTCCCCACCCCCAACCTCATATCCTCCAGTCGATTCTCTGCATCTACATCCTTATTCTTGTCTTGTCACTGGGTTCATCAGTACCATTTTTTTTTTTTTTAGATTCCATATATATGAGTTCGCATACAATAATTGTCTTTCTCTTTCTGGCTTACTTCACTCTGTATGACAGACTCTAGGTCTATCCACCTCATGACATATAGCTCCATCTCATTCCTTTTTATAGCTGAGTAATATTCCATTGTATATGTATGCCACACCTTCTTTATCCATTCATTTGTTGATGGGCATTTAGGTTGCTTCCATGTCCTGGCTATTGTAAATAGTGCTGCAGTAAACATTATGGTACATGTTTCTTTTTGGATTATGGTTTTCTCTGGGTATATGCCCAGTAGTGGGATTACTGGGTCATATGGTAGTTCTATTTTTAGTTTTTTAAGGAACCTCCTTACTGTTTTCCATAGTGGCTGTACCAACTTACAGTCCCACCAACAGTGCAGGAGAGTTCCCTTTTCTCCACACCCTCTCCAACATTTGTTGTTTCCAGATTTTGTGATGATGGCCATTCTGATCAGTGTGAGGTGATACCTCATTGTGGCTTTGACTTGCATTTCTCTGATGATTAGTGATGTTGAGCATCTTTTCATGTATGTGTTGGCCATCTGTATGTCTTCTTTGGAGAAATGTCTATTTAGGTCTTCTGCCCATTTGTGGATTGGGTTATTTGCTTTTGTCATATTAAGCTGCATGAACTGCTTGTATATTTTGGAGGTTAATCCTTTGTCCTTGTTTCGTTGGCAAGTATTTTTTCCCATTCTGAGGGTTGCCTTCTAGTCTTGTTTATGGTTTCTTTTGCTGTGCAAAGCTTTTAAGTTTCATTAGGTCCCATTTATTTATTCTTGGTGTTATTTCCATGATTCTAGGAGGTGGGTCAAAAAGGATCTTGCTTTGATGTATGTCATAGAGTGTTCTGCCTATGTGTTCCTCTCGGAGTTTTATACTGTCTGGCCTTACGTGTAGGTCTTTAATCCATTTTGAGTTTAGTTTTGTGTATGGTGTTAGGAAGTGTTCTAATTTCTTTCTTTTACATGTAGCTGTCCAATTTTCCCAGCACCACTTATTGAAGAGGCTGCCTTTTTTCCACTGTATATTTGTGCCTCCTTTGTCAAAGATAAGGTGCCCATATGTGTTTGGGCTTACCTCTGAGTTCTCTATTCTATTCCATTGATCTTCCTTTCTCTTTTTGTGCCAGTACCATGCTGTCTTGATCACTATGGCCTTGTAGTATAGTTTGAAGTCAGGAAGCCTGATTCCACCAACTCCATTTTTCCTTCTCAAGATTGCTTTGGCTATTCAGGGTCTTTTGTGTCTCCATACAAATCATAATATTTCCTGCTGTAGTTCTGTGAAAAATGCCTTTGGTAATTTGATCGGGATTGCATTGAATCTGTAAATTGCTTTGGGTAGTATAGTCATTTTCACAATGTTGATTCTTCCAATCCAGGAACATGGTATGTCCCTCCATCTGTTTGTGTGCTCTTTGATTTCTTTCATTAGTGTCTTATACTTTTCTGAGTACAGGTCTTTTACCTCCTTGGTTAGGTTTATTCCTAGGTATTTTATTCTTTTTGTTGCAATGGTGAATGGAATTGTTTCCTTCATTTCTCTTTCTGATCTTTCATTGTTAGTGTATAGAAATGCAAGAGATTTCTGTGTGTTAATTTTGTATCCTGCAACTTTCCCAAATTCACTGATTAGCTCGAGTAGTTTTCTGGTTGCATCTTTAGGATTTTCTATGTATAGTATCACGTCACCTGCAAACACTGACAGTTTTTCTTCTTCTTTTCCAGTTTGGATTTCTTTTATTTCTTTTTCCTCTCTGATTGCTGTGGCAAGGACTTCCAAAACTATGTTGAATAGTAGTGGTGAGAGTGGACAACCTTGTCTTGTTCCTGATCTTAGAGGGAATGCTTCCAGTTTTTCACCATTGAGAATGATGTTTGCTGTGGGTTTGTTGTATATGGCCTTCATTATGTTGAGGTAGGTTCCCTCTATGCCCACCTTCTGGAGAGTTTTTATCATAAATGGGTGTTGAATTTTGTCAAAAGCTTTTTCTGCATCTATTGAGATGATCATGTGGTTTTTATCCTTCAATTTGTTACTATGGTGTATCACATTGATTGGTTTGTGTATACTGAAGAATCCTTGCATTCCATGGATAAACCCCACTTGATCATAGTGTATGATCCTTTTAATGTGTTGTTGGATTCTGATTGCTAGTATTTTGTTGAGGATTTTTGCATATAAATTCATCAGTGATATTGGTCTGTAGTTTTCTTTTTTTGTAGTATCTTTGTCTGGTTTTGGTATCAGGGTGACGGTGGCTTCATAAAATGAGTTTGGGAGTGTTCCTTCCTCTGAAATTTTTTGGAAGAGTTTGAGAAGGATGGGTGTTAGCTCTTCTCTAAATGTTTGATAAAATTCACCTGTGAATCCATCTGGTCCTGGACTTTTGTTTGTTGGGGGACTTTTAATCACAGTTTCAATTTCATTACTTGTGATTGGTCTGTTCATATTTTCTATGTCTTCCTGATTCAGTCTTGGAAGGTTACACCTTTCTAAGAATCTGTCCATTTCATCCAGGTTGTCCATTTGATTGGCATTTAGTTGCTTGTAGTAATCTCTTATGGTGCTTTTTATTTCTGCGGTGTCCATTGTAACTTCTCCTGTTTGATTTCTAATTTTATTGATTTGAGTCCTCTCCCTTTTTTTCTTGATCAGTCTTGCTAGAGGTTTGTCAATTTTATTTATCTTCTCAAAGAACCAGCTTTTTAGTTTTATTGATTTTTGCTATTGCTTTCTTTGTTTCTATTTCATTTATTTCTGCTCTGATCTTTATGATTTCTCTGCGTCTACTAACTTTGGGTTTTGTTTGCTCTTCTTTTTCTAGTTCCTTTAGGTGTAAGGTTAGATTGTTTACTTGGGATTTTTCTTGTTTCTTGAGGTAGGAGTGTATCACTATAAACTTCCCTCTTAGAACTGCCTTTGTTGCATCCCATAGGTTTTGGATTGTTGTGTTTTCATTGTCATTTGTCTCTAGGTATTTTTTGATTTCCTCTTTGATTTATTCAGTGATCTGCTAGGTATTTAGTAGTGTATTGTTTAGCCTCCATGTGTTTGTGTTTTTTACAGTTTTTTTTCCTGTAATTGATTTCTAATCTCAATAGTGTTGTGGTTAGAAAAGATGTTTGATACAATTTCAATTTTCTTTAATTTACCAAGGGTTGATTTATGACCCAAAATGTGATCTATCCTGGAGAATGTTCCATGTGCACTTGAGAAGAATGTGTAATCTGCTGTTTTTGGATGTAATGTCCTATAGATATCTATTAAATCAAGCTGATTTATTGTGTCATTTAAAGCTTGTTGTTTCCTTATTAATTTTCTCTCTGGATGATCTGTCCATTGGTGTAGGTGGGGTGTTAAAGTCCCCCACTATGATTGTGTTCCTGTCAATTTCCTCTTTCATAGTTGTTAGCATTTGCCTTATGTATTGAGGTGCTCCTATATTGGGTGCATATAAATTTATAATTGTTATCTCTTCTTTTTGGATTGATCCCTCAATATTCATGTAGTGTCCTTTCTTGTCTCTTGTAACATTTTTTATTTTAAAGTCTATTTTATCTGATATGAGTATTGCTACTCCAGCTTTCTTTTGATTTCCATTTGCATGGAATATCTTTTTCCATCCCCTCACTTTCCATCTGTATGTGTCCCTAGGTCTGAAGTGGGTCTCTTGTAGACAGCATATGTATGGGTCTTGTTTTTGTATCCATTCAGCCAGTCTGTGTCTTTTGGTTGGGGCATTTACTCCACTTATATTCAAGGTAATTATCGATATGTATGTTGCTATTCCCATTTTCTTAATTGTTTTGTTGTTGTTTCTGTAGGTCCTTTTCTTCTCTTATGTTTCCCACTTAGAAAAGTTCCTTTAGCATTTGTTGTAAGACTGGTTTGGTGGTGCTGAATTCTCTTAGCTGTTGCTTGTCTGGAAAGCTTTTGATTTCTCCGTCGAATCTGAATGAGATCCTTGCTGGGTAGAGCATTCTTGGTTGTAGGTTCTTCCCTTTCATCACTTTAAATATATCATGCTACTCCGTTCTGGCTTGTAGAGTTTTTGCTGAGAAATCAGCTGTTACCCTTATGGGAGTTCCCTTGTATGTTATTCGTCGTTTTTCCCTTGTTGCTTTTAATAACTTTTCTCTGTCTTTAATTTTTGTCAGTTTGACTACTATATGTCTTGGTGTGTTTCTCCTTGGGTTTATCCTGCCTGGGACTCTGTGCTTCCTGGACTTGGGTAGCTATTTCCTTTCCCATGTTAGGGAAGTTTTAATCTATAATCTCTTCCAGTATTTTCTCAGGTCCTTTCTCTCTCTCTTCTCCTTCTGGGACCCCTATAATGCAAACGTTGGTGCGTTTAACATTGTCCCAGAGGTCTCTTAGGCTGTCTTCAGTTCTTTTCATTCTTTTTTCTTTATTCTTTTCCACATCAGTGATTATCACCATTCTGTCTTCCAGGTCACTTATTCGCCCTTCTGCCTCAGTTAATCTGCTGTTGGTTCCTTCTAGTGTATTTTTCATTACAGTTATTGTGTTGCATATCTCTATTTGTTTGTTCTTTAATTCTTCTAGGTCTTTGGTATACTTTTCTTGCAACTTTTTGATCTTTGCATCCAATCTTTTTTCAAAGACCTGGATCATCTTCACCATCATTATTCTGAATTCTTTTTCCAGAGGAGTGCCTATCTTGTCTTCATTTAGTTGTTTTTCTGGTGTTTTATCTTTTTTTTCATCTGGTACAAAGTCTTTTGCCTTTTCATTTTCTCTTTCTGTGGCTGTGATTTTCAGTTCCACAAGATGATATACTTCTGATACTGCTTGATTCTGCTGTCTGACCTCTTGTGGAGGAAGCTGTCTAGGAGGCTCATGGGTGCTTCCTGATGGGAGGGACTGATGGTGGGTTGGGCTGGGCTGGTGGAGCTCAGTAAAACTTTAATCCAATTTGGTGAGTGGAGCTCAGTGACACTTTAATCTGCTTGTCTGATAAAGGGTGGGGCTGTGTTCCTACCCTGGTGGTCATTTGGTCTGAGACGACCCAGCACTGGAGCTTATAGGCTCCTTGGTGGAGCTAATGGTGGACTCTGGAAGGGCTCACGCCCATGAGCACTTCTCAGAACCCCTGCTGCCAGTGTCCCTGTCTCCTTGGTGAGCCACAGCTGCCCCCCACCTCTGCAGGTGACCCTCCAACACCAGCAGGTAGGTCTGGTTCAGTCTCCTATGGGGTCAGTGTTCCTTCCCCCGGGTCCTTCTTTGTGTGTCCTCCATGAGTGGAGTCTCCATTTCCCCCAGTCCTGTGGAGGTCCTGCAATCAAATCCTGCTGGCTTTCAGAATCTGATTCTCTGGGGATTCCTCCTCCCGTTGCTGGACCCCCAGGTTAGGAAGCCTGACGTCGGGCTCAGAACCCTCAGGACTTCTGTGGTAAAAATGTTCTCCAGCCTGTGAGTCACCCACCCAGCATTTATGGGATTTGATTTTAATGTGATTGTGCCCCTCCTACCATCTCATTGCGGCTTCTCCCTTGTGTCTGGATGTGGGGTGGTTTTTTTTGCTGAGTTCCAGTGTCTTTCTGTCTATGATTGTTCAGCAGTTAGTTGTAATTCCGGTGCTATTGTAAGAGGGAGTGAGCACACGTCCTCCTACTCCGCCTTCTTGATTCTTCATGTAAGACAAATTATTTCAAGGGTTTTCTTTGGCTGTTAATAATTTAACAGATGTTACTGATACTTGTCAGTTGACATTTTTTTTTAGGAGTCAATGCTGAGTTTGAAGTGGCTGAAAAATTACCCTCTATGAATTCTTTGTGTGGAACAAGTATAAGTGAGAATATTTTCTGAGAAGTTGAGAGAACACAAATTCAGTATGATTTGAAGTGGAATCTACTAAGAGGTGTTACAACTGATGGTGATAAAAATATTTGTAAGCTGTAAAGGCCTTCATTGCACAAATTTGTAAAGCTTGTGAAAATGGAAGATATTTAAAACCTATGGTTATTCAATATATTTTTCATCAGCAGTTACTCTGTAGAAAATATCTGAATCTATCACGTGTTTATTGAACCAGTAGTGTCAAAAGTAAACTATTCACTCTTGTGGACTTAACCATTGTTAATTAATGAACTGTCAAATAAAACTGAATAGCCTGATTTTCCCTATCATACAGCAGTTTGATAGTCTAGCAGAGGTAAAGTTTCACTACTATTTTTTGAACTGAGGGCCAAGGTTGAAAATTTTCTCAGCCATTGTGGATCAATTAGTTCTATGTAAGAAGAGAAAGACACAATGTATCTATATTTCAGTAAAGTGTCTATTAAGCTATCATAACAGAAAATAAAAAACTGCAAATTCTGTGGAAACACAGATGAATTTGAAACATTAGGGACACTTTATCCATAGAGTACCAATTTAAGGAGTATTACATAGAGTGAATAATTCACTTATGCTGCTTTTTTTTTTTTTTTAACAGTTTTGGCAATCATTTAGATTTAGACAGGAAAGGTAAAAAGTAAGAAGAGTTTAGGGTTAAATAGTGAGAACATATTGGCTTTGAACTCAAATTAAGTCAAGAATATTGGGGTTTTCTATTCCCGACCCCTCAAAGCTAACAACAATTTAGGATTTTCTAATAAAAACACCAGTCACAGCCCCACTTTGCCATGTGTTGCCAATTGGCCCATCCCTTTCTTGTGTCTACCCTCTGTGCTCTTTGACAGCAAGCTGATTTGTGATTTTTGGTCATACTTTCTCCCATTAACCCAGGGTGCCCACAGTTATTTTCAAGAATCCTCAGCTCACTTCAAAAACCACAGCCTTCTATGTACAAATTTCTGTCAAGCCTCTGAATGTGCTATACTGTTTCAGATGTTCCTGGCTCTACATATGCTGATCCCTCTGTCACTGCTTAAAGCCAAGCTGTCACTCAGGTATTACCTCTTTGATGAAGACTCTTCATACTTTCCAGTCATATTTTATTACTTATTTTCTGTGTGGACCTTTTAATACTATACCTATTATCCTATTTAAAATATTTCTTTATATTTCTCTTTTCCTAGATTGTGAATTCTTTGAGGGAGTGTCCATGCTTCCTCTTCCTCCTTCTCCTCCTTCTTCTTTTGTATAATTATCATGTATTTACAGAACTCAGTATATTAGAATCTCAATTTTTTTTATGTTTTAAATTTATTTTTATTAAAAAATTTTTTTTGGCTATGACGTGCAGCTTATGGGATCTTATTTTCCTGACCAGGTATTGAACCCCAGGCCCTTGGCAGTGAAAGCTGTGTCCCAACAACTGGACCACCAGGGAATTCCCTCAATTTGGACTCCCTGAACCTTGACCCTTTTCTCTATCATCTTGATCAATGGTCTATGAACATTTAATGAAAAATTTTGTCAAGAGCAATATATATTTTTGGATCTGACTCCTAAGGCAGGAAACAAAGGCAAAAATAAATAGGACCTAATTAATCTTAAAAGCTTTTTCACAGCAAAGGAAGCCATTGACAAAATGAACACAATCTACTGATTGGGAGAAAATATTTGCAAATGATATGACCGATGAGAGGTTAATATTCAATATATATAAACAGTTCATACAGCTCAACATAAAAAAACCAAACAACCCAATTAAGAAATGGGCAGAAGAACTGCATAGACATTTTTTTTCCAAAGATGAAATGAAGATGGCCAACAGGCATATGAAAAGATGCTCAACATCACTCATCATCAGGAGAATGCAAATCAAAATCAATAAGATATCACCTCACACATGTCAGAATGGCTATCATCAAAAAAGACCACAAATAACAAATGTTGGTGAGGATGTGGATAAAAGGGAAACTTCTTACTTTGTTGGTGGGAATGTCCATTGGTATAGCCACTGTGGAAAACACTATGGAGGATTCTCAAAAAAGTAAAAATAGAACTACCATATGACCAAGCAATTCCAATCCTGGGTATATATCTGAAAAAACCAAAAACACTAATTCAAAAATACATATGCACCTCAAAGTTCATAGAAGCATTATTTATAATTGCCAAGATACAGAAGCAACTGAAGTGTCCACTGACAGATGAATGGATAAAGAAGGTGTGGAGTATATGTATACACACACATATACATATATATAATTCCATTATATAAATATAACTCCATTTTTTAAAATATATATATAATGGAATACTACTCAGACTTAGAAAATAATGAAATTTTGCCATTTGCAAAAACATGGATGGAGGGACTTTTTTTAAGTGAAATAAGTCAGACAGAAAAAGACAAATACTGTATGATGCCACTTATATGTGGAATCTAAAAAATACAAAAAACTAGTGCATAGTACAAAAAAGAAGCAGACTCACAAACATAGAGAACAAACTACCAGTGGGGAGAGGTAAGATGGGAGGAGAATGATAGGAGTAGTGTGTTAAGAGGTACAAACTATTAGCTATAAAATAAGCTACACACTATTTACAATAGCCAGGACATGGAAGCCACCAAAATGCCCATCAACAGATGAATGGATAAAGAAGTTGTGGCACATATATACAATGGAATACTACTCAGCCATAAAAAGGAATGAAATTGAGTTATTTGTAATGAGGTGGATAGACCTAGAGATTGTCATGCAGAGTGAAGTAAGCCAGAAAGAGAAAAACAAATACTGTATGTTAATTCATATATATGGAATCTAAAAAAATGGCACTGATGAACCCAGTGATGGGGCAAGAATAAAGATGCAGATGTAGAGAACGGACTTGAGGACACAGAATTGGCGGGGGCAAAGCGGAAGCTTGGATGAAATGAGAGAGTAGCATTGACATATATACACTACAAAATGTAAAATAGGTGGCTTGTAGGAAGCTGCTGCATAACACAGGGAGATCAACTAGATGATGCGTGATGACCTAGAGGGCCAGGTCAGGGAGAGCGGGAGGGAGTCACGGGAGGGAGGGGATATGGGGTTATATGTATAAATACACCTGATTCACTTTGGTGTACGTCAAAAACTGGCACAAGAGTGTAAAGCAATTATATTCCAATAAAGAGCTTTAAAAAAAATTAAAAAAAACCAGTGGAAAAAATAAAATAAAATAAAATAAGCTACAGGACATGTTGTACAACACGGGAAATATAGCAAATATTTTATACTAGCTTTAAATGGAGTATAGCATTTAAAAATTATATTGTATATCTGTGATTTATATAATATTATACATCAACTATACTTCAATAAAAAAGAGCATTAATAGATATGGGAGGGCTCCCCTGGTGGTGCAGTGGTTAAGAATCCACCTGCCAATGCAGGGGACACGGATTCAAGCCCTGGTCCAGGAAGATCCCACATGCTGTCGAGAAGCTAAGCCCGTGCACCACAACTACAGAGCTCACATGCCACAACTACTGAAGCCCGGGTGCCTAGAGCCCGTGATCTAGAAGAGAAGCCACCACAATGAGAAGCCTGCGCACTGTGAAAAAGAGGAGCCCCCACTCACCACAAATAGAGAAAGCCCACACACAGCAACAAAGACCTAAGGCAGCTAAAAATAAAATAAATAAAAAAAAAACAGATTTGGGAAAGGCTACAACTGAAATAAAAATATACCCCAACTCATAAAGCATCTTATAAATCGTTATTTGGCAGAGCACTAGGCATTAGGAGGTAAGAATATTGATGAAAATCCTTATATCAACAGGTAGATTCAGGAGAGTATCAAGAACAAGGGGTCTTTATATTTTTGGTCACTCTTTTTCTGGAGTTGTTGTTATTTTTTCTAAACCCCAGAATATACTTGTTTTTCTTTTTTCAACTTGCCCAAATAAATGTATCGAGAAAATAAATTATCTGTGTTTGTGACTATCTTATATGTATGCATATGTGAGGACAATAAAAATGATTTTCATTAAAAACTAATTAAAAGCTATTTTCATAAATTGTAGGACTTCACCTTCACCTCAAGCTCTGGGTTAGGAAAATAATCTGATAAAGCTTATTTATTCATGAGGGATCTCGTCCCCTAGGTGAGCCATTAACTGCCTCCTCCTATGTTGCTCTGGGAAAATCAATCTTATTCTATGAGACCATTCCCTGCACAGATTAAAGTCATATAGGCCTTCCATGCTCTATTTGGTACCTCTTTTTACTAACCTCTGTATTATTAATTAGCTATTTATTTTCTACTTTGGGGAAATTTCAAATAATTCCATATGCCAGATGTGATTTTTCTGAAGATGCTGCTATTTCAGGTTTGCTAGAGAAAGGTGGGTGAGAAGGATGTGCAGAACAGATTTATTTAGATTGTTGTGTTTTGTTAACTAAGATATTTTCTGGTAACTAAATCACCACTAGAGATTTCGAGATGTGATTTAGTTGTGGTATAGAAGAGGAAATCCAGAAGAGAAAGAGTTGAGAACAGTAGTTGAGTCAATGGGGCCAGACTTGAAAAATACTTGGCAGGGAAACTACCTTGGTCTTTAAATGGGGACAAAGGAGGTGCCAGGAAAAAAAAGTATTGTTTTTTTGTGAAACTTGAAATTAGAAGAAAAATTTATTGTTCTTAGGTTGGTTGATCCTACAAATCTTGATCGATGTTTAATGTAACATCAGATAGCATTGTTTCACTGAGTTCCTCCCTACTCAAGTTCAAGGATAAGAACCATGATGTGGGAGAGTCAGGCATGATTCAGGAGGCACACAGGAGTGTAACATTAGGATGTGTATAGAATGCTTAGGTTTAGCTCTTGATTCAGATTAGTTTAGTGATAAACGTCCACTCCAGAGTAGGTAATAGCATTAGTCTTGGTTGCCAAAGACAACTTCTACGTAAATAAAAGTATGCAAATAGAAGTATGCAATTTAGGCTGTATTTGCCAAAGAAGCAGGAATTGCATGTTTTTTCCTCCTACACTGACCATTTAATCAGTTATTATAATAAAGGACCAAGGAGAAAAATTCTGGTGATTGCTGAGGTCAAATACTCTAATTTTTTGAATTGAACCCCAGTCTTCCTGAAATTTTAGAGAACCTTCATATCTGGGTTTTTTGTACATCCATTTTTTTCATTCAACAAAAAAAGCTTCTTACGCTTCTGTTATGTTTCTAGCATTTTCTGGGGGTGCTGGGAATACAGAGAGAAAGACACAATTTCATTCCCCCATGAGTTCACAGCTTGGTGTTGAAAGACAGAAACAGAAAATTATATTGCATCATTGTGCACCTGGAGCAGGAACAGCTGAGAAGTGGAAAGGTAAGAAAGGGAGGAGTATTCTTTAGGAAAATGTCTCATTAGAAAAGAAGTGGAAGAAAGGGGGAAACTTTGGTTTCAAACTGAGGATCTGCTATATCTATCCATGAGGCTTTTTGTCAAATTTTTTTTTCTTTTTTTTTTGTGAGAAGATTTATTTATTTTGGTTATTTTAATCAACATTTATTTATTTAACTTTTTGGAGGTACAATTGAAACATATCATTGCATAAGTATAACTATACAACATGTTGATTTATACATTTATAATGCAATATGGTTATCACTGTAGCTTTAGAGGACATCTCTATCATATCACATAATTATCATTTTGTGTGTGTGCGTGTGTGACAGGAACAATTGTGATCTAGTTTCTTAGCAACTTTGAAACTTATAATACAGTATTATCATCTAAAATCACTAGGCAGTTTGTTAGATCTCCAAGACTTAAGTATCTACTGGTTGCCAGTTTGTATTCTTAAACAATATCTTCCCAATTCCCCCAAGCCCCATTCCCAATTCCCCCATCCATCATTCTACTCCCTGTTTTTACAAGTTCTGCTTTTTCAGATTCCATAGATAATTGATATACGGTATTTGTCCTTCTGTGTCTGACTTATTTCACTTAGCATAATGCCCTCAAGTTCCATTCATATTGTCTCAAACGGCACAATATTCTTCTTTCTTTTGACAGAATAATATCCCATGTATATGTACAACCTACAGAATGGGAGAAAATATTTGCAAACCATACATTGGATAAGGGATTACTATCCAAAATATATAAAGAAATCATACAACTCAATAGTAATAAATTAAAAACCTAATTTTAAAAAGGGCAAAGGAACTAAGGATACATTTTTCCAGGGAAGGTATCTAAATGACCAACAGGTACATGAACAGATTCTAAACATCACTAGTCATCAGGGAAATGCAAATCCAAACTACCATGAGATATTACCTCACACCCATTAGAATGGCTATTATTAAAAAGACAAGACATAAAAAGTGTTGGAGAGTGTGTGGAGAAAAGGAAATCTTTATCCACTATTGGTTGGAATGTAAATTGGTTTAACCACTATGGAAAACAGTATGGAGTTTCCTCAAAAAATTAAAATTAAAACTAGTATATGATCCAGCAATTGTACCCTTAGGTATAGATCCAAATAAAATGAAAGCAGGATGTTGAAGAGACATATGCACACCCATGTTTATTTCAGCATTATTCACAATAGCCAAGATATGTCAAATATTTTCTGAGAAGAAAAACTCAGCTCCTGTCTTAGTGAGATTAGCTTTTCCTTCTAAAGCCTTTCATTGGGTGTGTGGCTAGGGCTCTTTGGAACATTAAAGATGTAAGCTAATTTTTAATTCCTTTTCTGTATTTTTCCACTTGGGCATGTGAGTCTCTAGTCTCAGAACTTGAGGGAAGTTTCTATGAGCATTCTTTTTTCTTTTTCTCTTCTATGTTATTCTTTTCATCATTGTTTTCTCTATTTCTTATTTCTTTGCTTAATTTTTCTTGTTTTTTTAACTTATTAATTTAATAAGTTTTTTTCCTTCCCAGCCCTCACCATCTTTCAGTTTCTCTTTGTATGCTTCCTTTATTTTCATCTTCTAAATGATCTTACATTAAACAATTAAATTGAAATTGCAAAGGAATTAATTAAAATTAATTTAGCAAACACCGACTTCCTACAACTGACAGTTCTGCCTTCTGAAACTATCCTAGGAGCTGAGTATGAAGACAGAGAAGAATAATACAGGAAGCCCTACCCTCTAGTGCTTGGAAACAGAGGACATAAGTTATGCACATGTAACTATACCACAGGGTGAAAGGTGCTATGATAAATACAAAGTGCTATGGGAAAGGAGGGGGAGAAGATTTCTTTTCTAGCTAGAATTTGGGAGATTTTACGAGATGGGTGGCATTTAAACCGGTCTGTGAAAACCAAGCAACATTTCAAGATAGATGAGGCAGGGTATTTTACGTGGAGGGTATGGTTTGAAGAAAAATAGGAAAAGATAGTTTCAGAGTTGGTGAAGGGAGTGATCTGGCTAAACATAGGGTGGATAGCACTGGGGCCAAACACAGAGGCCCTAGAATACCATGGTTGTTCTTTAGCCAAAGAGAAATCACCAATTTTGAGTAGTAGAGTGGCATGGCTAGTGTTTTTGGACTATTAATCTGCTGTAAAATGGGCTGGGATGGGCAGAGGCTGGGGGTTGGGGGCACTTTGAATTTTGCAGGACCCTTGTATTTTCCATTTCTGCTGGTTAATCCTCACTACTGTATCATCTTGAAGCTCTGATCTACTGGTTCATTCCCTATTTCTATTTTGGTGTCTCTTTCTTGCCTACTTGGATCCCATTTCATCTCAACCAAATTTCAGATAAATCATGGAAAAGTTTGACTTTTTTTCTTTCTCAAATACTTAACCTCCAGGATACCTGAGGATCTTTTCCTCTGCTTTCAGGTTTTTCCTTTATTTATTTGATGGTGATATGATCAAATAAAAAAAAAAAGGAACAGTAATAGGCAGAAATAATTTTAAACATCTGTAAAAATCTAAAGTTTGTGCAACTTATTGACAGTATAGTTACTAAAACAGTCTTTCTGATTTCTAGTACAGTTTAAATTCACCTGCCACTACCCTAGTGTTCTTTTTGCTGTAACAAAAATCTTTATTACGTAAAACATTTCTTTGTACCTGCACACATTCTTTTCTCCTTCCCCTCCTGATTCAGTACAACACATGGCACTTTTATTTTGCAAGGCTAACCCTTCTTACCTCTATTTTTGATTTCATACATCTTTGTTACTCCAGAATCTTACAATTAATTACTTCTGGCTCTATGCCCTTTCATATTCTCCTTTTCAGCTTCTATGAAATGCTCATTTCTCATGTTTATTAAGTTCTTAAAAAGTCCTTTATTTTGCACTCTATGTATTCTGCTCCTTTTTATTTTTAAATTGTATACTCTCAGTAGACTAACTTTTTTAACAAGCTACCTTTAATTTAACCCTGGGCAATCTGAGTTCCTCCCTCCATTCTTCCTCCCTTCCTCCCTTCCTCCCTTCCTTCCTTCCTTCCTTCCCTCCCTCCCTCCCTCCTTCCCTCCTTCCCTCCTTCCTTCCATAAATATTTATTGAGCATATCTGATGTGTTAGGTATATTCTAGGCACTGGCAATACATGAGTGAAGAATTCCTAGAAGATCCTTGCCTTCAAATACCTATTTTCTTATTAATGATCCTGGCACCACTGAATTAACTCTCAGTTTTCTTGATTCCATTGCAACGCTCTTTCCGTTCTGGAAATAA
Organism: Hippopotamus amphibius kiboko; assembly: GCF_030028045.1. NCBI lineage: Eukaryota > Metazoa > Chordata > Mammalia > Artiodactyla > Hippopotamidae > Hippopotamus > Hippopotamus amphibius. The sequence goes on along the minus strand of NC_080187.1, from coordinate 176,972,768 downwards.
TCTCATATTTTGGCTTCTAAAGCTCTGAATGCCCTGGTTCTCTGATACCCTTTCACTGTTTTTGTTTCCTTTTCTCATACTTTAAATCTTGGGCTTTCCACCAGCATACCTGACCTTTTCTCTAGATATATATTTCTTGTGGCTTCAATGATTATATCTCTGCAGGTGATTTCTACCTTACCTCTCTAGCCTTAGCTTCTTTTAAAAACTACATAAATAAAGCCCTCCTCAACTTAAACCCCACATGGCTACTCCTCCACCACGGAGCATTTCATCCTCCACAGCCTGGCTTTCTAGGGTCTCTACAATCTCTTTTCTCCATATCTTTACATTTTATCTCGTTTGTCCCTCCTACACAGAATTATTGAAGCTGAAAAAGTCATTGTTCTCTCCCCCAAACTGCTTGCTCACTCTCACCTCTGTACCTTTGCATATGCTGTTTTCTCTCTCTGGAATGCCTCTATCCACCTTTCCTTCTTTTTATTATTTTTAAAAAATTGTGAAATATATTCCACAGACAGAAGGGTTTATAAAACACACATGTATATTAAAAAATAATAAAAAGAATCCACAAGTGATGGATGACTGAGTAAAGTGGGGTATAGTTTCCCACCTATTTCCATCCAATGTGGGACAATTTGATGGAGCAAAAATGACTCCAGAGCTCTGTGTGGTGAGGGAGGCTCTGTTGGGTCTACATTGAAGTTAGACTCCTTCCTTCGCCCAATCCTGCTTCCTCTGACTTTCCTTTAAAGGTGTTGATCTCTAATAAGCAGCTTATACCCCAACTCCACCTCAGTGTTTGCACTTGGGGAAGCCAAAGGGCTGTATTGCTCCCCTTGGTTTTGGCAAGATCATTTTTGTCAATTTTGTGTCTATATCCATGGGTGATATTGACCTGAAAATTTTTTTTCTCATGTTGCACTGGTTAACTTTTAGTATCAACATCATATTAGTCTCATAAAATAAGGTAGGGGAGAAAGTTTTCTCTCTTTCTTTTCAATTTATGTAGAATTGTAATGATCGATTCCTTGAATTTTTGGTGAATCTTGTCATTAAAACCAGAGCTGTGTTTGTGAGAAGGTTTTGAAAACTACTGATTTAAGTTATTTAATTTCTTTAATGCAGCTATAGGGTTATAGGAGTTTCCTATTTTATTACTTGTGGTCCCTGCAGAAAACAGTATACTCAGTAGAGTAATACAGGGAAGATTAATAATGAAGAGCGTATGTAGAAGGGTGAGGATAAGATTAAGGGAAACCAGTAAGCAGGGGTGAAGCACCCCAGAGTGGTTGCTGGAACCTGTAAAGAAAGTTATTTATCTCCAGAGGGCTGCCCCACTGGTGAGAAATGTAGGCATTGCCAGCCTGAGGCCTGCTGAGACTGTCAGGAGATTAATATCCTTATCTTTCCCTCTCTCTTCCTGGCCTCCCACTCCTTCTCATTCCCTGCAATTTGACCAAAACCAACCAACAGTGTGGGAAAGGGAGACCAATTTATGAGGTCCTTCAAGGTCAGCCCTAGAGGTACAGTCAGGTGGACAAGGGGGTCAGTGGATCTAGAATGTCCAGCACAGTGAATTCTGGTAAGTTATGTTTTTCTAGATATTTGCTCATGGTACCCAAAATGTGAAATATGTTGCCATAACGTTGTCCATTATAGTCTTTACCTATGCTTTTAATGTCTGTAACATATCTACTTATGTTCCTCTTTTGTTCTGTTTTTTTTTGTTTCTTTCCTCTTTTGTTCTTAATATTAGTTCTCTGAGTCATCTCTCTCTTTTCCCTTGATCAGTCTCACCTAATAGACTTCTGATGTTGTGTTCAAAGCCATCATGGAGATGCCCAAACTGTCCATAGACTAGTTCTTGATCCTAGGAAGATCTCAAAATACCTGGAACAGGATGAAAGATCAGCCTCCACACTCTCTAACAGTTTGAAGTTCCTATGCAATAGTAGAAGCAACAATTTATTGCCATATAATACTTAGTACCTTTGCTTTGCTTTCATCCCAAAACTCTGTTGAAATTCTTTTTATATTTCTCACTTTAAGTGGCTTCCTGATGTCAGAGGAGAACCCACGGTGGAAATTTTAAGCAGTCTGTAATAACAAGGAAAGTTGGTGGGAGACAAAGTGAGATTAGGACCAGTGGATTTAGAAACTTTGTCAAATTATTTAAGTGTCACTGGGTCATGGTTTTACCTAATGAAAAATGGTGATAGTTAAAATTCAGACTTTATACATTCTTTCAAATAGCCAATGTGGTGGCTTTGTATTGTGTCAACTTGGCTAGATGGAGCTACATTCCCCAGAATTCTTTTCTCCTGTATGTTTCCAACTAGGAAGAGTTGCAAGAGAGATTTTTTTTTTTTCAATATTTCGAGGGCAGAAGTAAAGCAGCACCCATACTTGTAGCTCAAACATTTTGTCATTTCTCTGCTGGCTTTATCTCATTAGTGTGAGGGAGTGGCTGGGACTACAACTGCCACACCTTCCTTGGGTTCTTTCTTTAGCTTCTCTGGCTTGTCGGCCAGGTGTGTATTTAGTTGTGTGGTGAAGGGCCCCGGCTTCTGCATTACATCCACACCATCAAGGTCAGAGATGAAGAGCACTGACACTGGTTTTAGTCTGTCCTTGCAGTCTTTAGCTCTTTTATTTTTTTCTTTACTTGAAATATAGTTGATGTACAATGTTATGTTACTTTCTGGTGTACAGCAAAGTGATTCAGTTATATATATATATATATATGTTTATATATGTATTCACATTTTTTCATATTCTTTTCCATTATAGTTTATTACAGGATATAAAATGCAGTTCCCTGTGCTACACAGTAGGACCTTGCTGTTGATTTTATATATATATTAGTTTGTATCTGCTAATCCCAAACTCCTAATTTATCCCTCCCCCACTCCCTTTCCCCTTTGGTAACCATAAGTTTGTTTTCTATGTCTGAGTCTGTTTCTGTTTTGAAAATTTTAGATCCCACATATAAGTGATATTATATGGTATTTGTCTTTCTCTTTCTGACTTACTTCACTTAGTATGATAATCTCTAGGTTGATCCATGTTGCTGCAAATGGCAACTCTATTCTCAGTTTTTTGAGGACCATGCATACTGTTTTCCATAGTGGCTGCACCAATTTACATTCCCACCAACAATACAGGAGGGTTCCCTTTTCTCCACAATCTCTCCAGTATTTGTTATTTGTACAGTCTTTAGTTCTTGATCGTGGGTTCCAGTTTATTTTTGTTCTCCACCATTTTACATCCATCTTCCCTTCCTAACTGCCTGTCCTGTGGACTTCAAGCTACAGCATAAAATGCAAGGACGACAGAGTTGCAGAGACTGTTGAATCAGTTCCTGCTGGATCAGTAAGATCAAGTCATTGTCACAAATTCCTTGGTATATTACCTCGTGGTGGTTCTGCTTCTCTAATAGAACCCTGAGTAATACAGCCAGTAATCCCAGTTTCTTATTTTTCCTGTTCTTTCAGGCAAATTTGGAGGCCAAAGTGACTGAGACCATGGGGGGAGGAAATCATTCAGTGGTGTCTGAGATTGTGTTGGTGGGACTCACCAGTTCTTTGGAGATACAGCTTGTCCTCTTTCTAGTTTTCTCTGTGTTCTATGTAACAGGTATTTTAGGAAACCTCCTCATTGTGCTCACAGTGATCTCTGACTCCCATTTACACTCCCCCATGTACTTCCTGCTAGCCAACCTCTCCTTTATTGACATGTGGATTTCCTCCAATGCAGCTCCTAAGATGATTTCTGATCTTTTCAAGAAGAGAAAAGTAATTTCTTTCCAAGGATGCATTGCTCAGATGTTCTTAATTCATGTTATTGGAGGAACTGAGATGGTTCTGCTCATTGCCATGGCCCTTGACCGTTATGTTGCTATATGTAGGCCTCTCCACTACTTGATCATCATGAATTTCAGGACTTGTATTTTACTCCTGTTTGCTGCCTGGTTCATTGGAATCATTCACTCACTGATCCACCTTGTATTTATTGTAAACCTACCATTCTGTGGCCCCAATAAAGTGGACAGCTTTTACTGTGATCTTCCTCGATTTATTAGGCTTGCCTGCACAGATTCTTACAGGCTGGAGCTCATGGTCACTGCCAATAGTGGATTCATCTCCCTGGGAACTTTTCTCATTTTGATTATATCTTATATCTTCATCTTGCTCACTGTTTGGCAATGTTCTTCAGGTGGCTTGTCCAAGGCCCTCTCTACACTGTCAGCTCACATCACAGTGGTGGTCTTATTTTTCGGTCCATGTATTTTTGTGTATTCATGGCCACTTCCCACAGTGCCAGTGGACAAATTCCTTGCTATTTTTGACATAATTATTACCCCATTTCTGAACCCTGCCATCTACACTTTTAGGAACAAAGAGATGAAGGTGGCAATGAGGAGACTATTCAGTCAGGTGTTGAGTTTCAGGAAGCTGTTTTAAGTGATTTTTGATATCAAGAAAGATAAGCAACTTTATCATTCCCTGCCCATGCCACAGATGTGAATCCAATGAAACACAGCACTATAGATGCTTCGTTTGCTAGTTTAATTACCAATTTCCAGAATTTTCTTAATGTGTTTTCTGCCTATAACCAAGAAGGATGTGGTATTCTTCTTTCTTGCGCAATGTGACGGAATAAAAAATATGAATATAGGACAATTTCCACATTTTCTTGTCCCTCCCTGATAAAGAAGAATCTGGACTGGCCTCTTTTATTTCTTTTCCCACTCTGGGTTCTGGGGAGGATCCTCACTTGTCAGATTGAGTTTTGGGGTTTGTGATACAGAATCGGAAGAACAGTGCTTTGGAAACATGACAAAATTTGCAATTATTCAGGATAGTTTTTTTTTTTTTAAGTTCAGTACTGAGACGTGTGAACGGCTGTAATGTGTGAAAAACAGATGAAAGATAAAAAGAGCATTTTACAGAGCTATTGTTAGCTATCTCTTCCCTTCAATATACTGTATATTGCCTTCAATAAACAAAAGCAAAGAGTTAAAGTTATTTTGAATTATTTTTGAGTTTTGAAAAATCACAATATCAGCCTGAAGTTGGATCACTGGGTTGTGGCTTCGTAAACATTTCTGCAAATGCACATGATGAGTGTGAATTAAGCCTTGTAACCACTACAGGTTTTCAAAAGCTTTGTCCCTGTGCTGTCTATGGATTTGAACAATGGGGGCCAGGTAATGAGCAAGGACAATGACCTATTTAATAATCCTGTCCCAGCTAGTGCTAATCCTTGCCCTAATTATATTGAAATCCGCAATGATTCCTCAGATTTAGGTAACTCTTTGCTTTTTCAGTGACAGAGCTACAAGCCCAGACTCTTGAGCCAGACTGCACGACTTCAAAACTTAGCTTTGCTTTTCACTAATACACAAATTGCTTAACCTCTTTATGCCTAAATTCTGTTATCTGTAAAATGAACCATCTGGAATTTCTGATATTCAACTGTTTTTGACTTACAAAAAATGGCATTTCCTTATGGCTAAAGGTAACTTCCTCATAAAGTTAAAAGGATTAACTGAATTGATATTTGTAAAGTGCTTTAAACAGTTCTTGGTCTATAGTGTTACATAAGCGCCTGTTCAATAAAATGAAATAAAACATTAAAACCACTTTCAGTTTTGACGACCTCCTTCCATTTGTTGTCTACAAATTATTTCTTTCCTTTCTAACTCTGTTTATCAGGCATTGATTAAGAAATTGTTCTTTTTCTAAGAGGAGTAGAGTGTTTTAAATTATTAAATTCCTTGGATAGAGAGACTTCAAAATGTCACAATTCAATTTTCTATACTTTCTGTCTCTTGTATTCAAATTGCATTCTTATATGCTCTGCAATAGTTCTAAGAAGCGTGTCTTGGTTATCTATGGTGCTTTTTATGATTTAAACAGTTTTTAAAATTTAAAGTTGAAGTATAGTTGATGTACAGTGTTATATGTTACAGTATTATATAAGTTATGTAACAGTGATTCACAATTTTTAAAGGTTATATATGTTTATATTATATATAAAAGGTTACCAATTTACAGTTACTATAAAACATTGCCTATATTCCCTGTGTTGTACAATATATCCTTGAAGCTTATTTCATACATAATAGTTTGTACCTCTTAATCCCCTATCTCGATATGACTCCTCCCACTTCCCTTTCCCTACTGGTAACCATTAGTTTGTTCTGTATATCTCTGAGTATGCTTCTTTTTTTTTTTCTTCATGAATACTTATTTATTCATTTATTTTTTAAAGAACTTTTATTGAGATATAATTGATATACCATATATATTTAGTGTACAAATTGATATATTTTTCTTATTAGTAATGTATATGTGGCAATCCCAACCTCCCAATTCACCCCACCCCAAAGCCCCTTGCTTCTCCCCTTTGGTGTCCATATGTTTGTTTTCCACATCAGTGTCTCCATTTCTGCCTTGCAAACCAGTTGATCTGTACCATTTTTCTAGATTCTGCATATATGCGTTAATATACAATATTTGTTTTTCTCTTTCTGACTCACTTCACTCTGTATGACAGTCTCGAGGTCCATCCGTGTCTCTACAAATGTCCCAATTTCACTTCTTTTTATGGCTGAGTAATATTTCATTGTATATATGTACCACATCTTCTTTATCCATTCATCTGTTGATGGACATTTAGGTTGCTTCCATGACCTGGCTATTGTAAATAGTGCTGCAATGAACATTGGGATGCATGTGTCTTTTTGAATAATGGTTTTCTCTGGGTATATGCCCAGTAGTGGGATGGCTGGGTCATATGGTAATTCCAATTTTAGTTTTCTAAGGAACCTCCATACTGTTTTACATAGTGGCTGTATTAATTTACATTCCCACCAACAGTGCAAGAGGGTTTCCTTTTCTCCACAGCCTCTCGCATTTATCGTCTGTAGATTTTCTGATGATGCCCGTTCTAACTGGTGTGAGGTGATACTTCATTGTAGTTCTGATTTGCATTTCTCTAATAATTAGTGATGCTGAGCAGCTTTTCATGTGCCTCTTGGCCATCTGTATGTCTTCTTTGGAGAAATGCCATTAGGTCTTCTGCCCATTTTTTGATTAGGTTGTTTGTTTTTTTGATATTGAGCTGGATGAACTGTTTATATATTTTGGAGATTAATCCTTTGTCTGTTGATTCATTTGCAAATATTTTCTCCCATTCTGAGGGTTGTCTTTTCATCTTGTTTATAGTTTCCTTTGCTGTGCAAAAGATTTTAAGTTTCATTAAGTCCAATTGTTTATTTTTGTTTTTATTTCCAGTACACTAGGAGGTGGGTCAAAAAAGATCCTGCTGTGATTTATGTCAAAGAGGGTTCTTCCTATGTTTTCCTTTTTTTTAAAATATAAATTTATTTATTTATTTATTTATTGGCTGCGTTAGGTCTTTGTTGCTGTGCGCGGGCTTTCTCTAGTTGCAGAGAGCGGGGGTTACTCTTTGTTGTGATGCATGGGCTTCTCATTGCAGTGGCTTTTCTTGTTGCAGAGCATGGGCTCTAGGCCCACAGGCTCCAGCAGTTGTTGAGTGTGGGCTCAGTAGTTGTGGCCTGCGGGCTCCAGAGCACAGGCTCAATAGTTGTGGCACACAGGGATGTGGGATAGAACAAATGTCCCCTTTATTGGCAGACGGATTCTTAACCACTCTGCTACCAGGGAAGCCCCCCGTGTTTTCCTCGAAGAGTTTTATAGTGTCTGGCCTTACATTTAGGACTTCAATCCATTTTGAGTTTATTTTTGTCTTTGGTGTTAGGGAGTGTTCTAATTTCATTGAGTCTGCTTCTTTTTTGTTATATGCACTAGTTTGCTGTAATTTTTAGATTCCACAAATAAGTGACATCATACAGTATTTGTCTTTCTTTGTCTGACTTATTTCACTTACCATAATGCCCTCCACATCCATCCATGTTTTTGCACATGGCATTATTTCATTCTTTTTTATGATTGAGTAGTATCCTATTGTATACGTATATATACCACATCCTCCTTATTATCTACAATGGTTTTTAATGTGCTGGAATAAGTTACCAAAGAGACTAGGTAATGAAAAAAATTACATATATAGAAACTCAGTTATTCAAAAAAGATACTGAATATTCACTATACTCTAAATCTTGTGCCAGGAGCTGTAGAAAACTGTGTAAGAAGTGTACAACTCAATTTTAGGAAGGGACAATGGGTCTCTGAGGCACAAATCATTGCAAGTAAGTATGGGGTGTGGTAGAGTGGGGAGACTCAACAAAAAATTTGAGTAGAGGGGATTCATGAATTTATAGACATCATGGAATGGAGTTAAAGGCCATGCTGATCAGTCTTCTGAGGTAAGCGCATGTCCTGGCAAAGAAAGAAGCTCATGGAGAGCTCTGGAGGCAAGGGGAGACTGACACAACAGCATGACAGGGAATGGATACCTACTCTACCTCACTGTCTAATCAGGGTCCACAAAGCCTGAAAAGATTTCACCCTGTCAACTTCATTGAGCCCTTTTATTCTTCTTAGCCATTCTGGACTTTCTGTTGCTTGAGTATACAAAGCTCGTGGCCTGAGACCTGAACATTGGCCCCTCCCTCCACCTGCAAAGCATTTTGCATAGGTAAATGTAGGGCTGGCTCCTTCTCATCACTCAGGTATAAGCTTGAGTGTCAAAGCCAGGAAAAGACTTCTATTTGAAAGATTGCTTTGTTAATCATTGTTTGTTTCTCTGCACAGGAGAAAAGGTCCATCAAGCAGAAAATAAGATTTTTTTGTTCTTTGTACCCAGAGGGATGCCAGATTTACAATACGAAGTCAATAATTATTTGTGCACAGAGCAATGGTAAATAAAAGCTGAGAGGGAGAAAGAAACAACTCTTTCCCTCTGAATCACAAGGAATGGAAAAGAATGGGAAAATCTAGTAGATTTAGCACAAATGTTAAAATAAACTTTTTCAGGGTGACAAACTAGTGGAGTCTAAAGTACATTTGTAGCTTACATACAGATAAGCACAAGGAAGAAAAGAAAAAAAATCACCCAAAATAAGCCCATTCAAATATAACTGTCAAAATTTTATGTTTCTTTTTTATTTATGCATTTAAAATTATAAAAAGTAAGATCACATTGTTCTACAACCCATTTAACAATATAATATGTAAATCTTTTCATGCTGATATATATACTTGCAGCATGCAGTTCTTGGTGGCTATGTGGTAATCTATTGAATGGATAGAGTTATATTGCTTTAGTCAATACTTTATTGCTGATGTTGTTATTTCCAATTTTTAGTTACCAACAGTACTGCTATGAAAGATCTTGATGTACCGCCATATGTATATATATATGACTTTGATTACTTTCTCGACAACTTAACGGAAACGAAATTGCCGTGCTAAAATATATTTGTAAGGCTTCATTACATATTGCAAAAGTGCCCTCTAAACTGGTTGGGTCGATTTAAAATTCCTTCACCAGCAGTGAATTAGAGGACTAGTTGCTCCCATCTTTGCAAAAGGTGGATATAAAATTAATTTGAATGTTCACAAAGCTGAAAAATAAAAAATGTTATCTACTGATATAATTAAAAATTTCTTACTTTTTGTTATGAAACATTACATATTAAAAAATATGTACCACATATTTGAGTTAAAAATCATAACACCTGTGAGGCCATCTATCACTGCATCTATTCTCCTAACTCCTATTCCTTTACTCTGCTTCTCACTCAGAAGTAATCAGCATTCTGGATTTTCTGTTTACACTTCTTTCTTTTTTTTGAAAAATAATTTTATTAAACAAGTGTATATTCACAAACATGTTGCTTAATTTTGCTCATTTGTAAAGTTTATATACATACTTCTTAAAAATATGTATAATGTATCAGAACTCACTCAATAAAAATATGAATATATTTTTTTCTTAAATTTATTTATTTATTTATTTATTTTATTGGCTGTGTTGGGTCTTTGCTGCTGCACACGGGCTTTCTCTCGTTGTGGTGAGTGGGGGCTACTCTTCATTGTGGTGCGTGGGCTTCTCATTGCGGTGGCCTCTCTTGTTGCAGAGCACAGGCTCTAGGCGTGTGGGCTTCAGTAGTTGCGGCACATGGGCTCAGTAGTTGTGGTGCATGGGCTTAGTTGCTCTGCAGCATGTGGTATCTTCCTGGGGCAGGGCTCAAACCCATGTCCCCTGCATTGGCAGGCGGATTCTTACCCACTGCACCACCTAGGAAGTCCCTGAATATATATTTTTAATGAACTTCTCTTTTTCATCTTTGCAGTTTTAAAATTCACTGCCATACTCAATGGTGAAAAGATAAAAGCTTTTCCTCTAAGATCAGGAAGAAGACAGGGATGCCTGCTCTTGCCACTTTTATTCAGCATAGTATTGGAAGTCCTAGCCAGAGTGATCAGACAAGAAAAAGAAATAAAAGTCATCCAAATTGGAAGGTAGGAAGTAAAACTGTCACTATTTGCAGATGACATGATATTATATATAGAAAACCCCAAAGATTCCACCAAAAAACTATGAGAACTAATAAATGAATTCGGTAAAGTTGCAGGATACAAAATTAATATACAGAAATTTGTTGCATTTCTATACACTAATCAAAAGAAATCAAGAAAACAATCTTATTTTACAATTGCATCAAAAAGAATAAAACACCTGGGAATCAATTTAACCAAGGAAGTGAAAGACCTGTACTCTGAAAACTGGAATACATTTATGAAAGAAATTGAAGATGACATAAATACGTGGAAAGAAATTTTGTCTTCATGGATTGCAAGAATTAATATTGTTAAAATGCCCATACTATCCAAGGCAATCTACAGATTCAGTACAATCACAATTGAAATAACCATGGCATTTTTCACAGAACTAGAATAAACAATCCTTAAATTTGCATGGAACCATAAAAGATCCTGAAGAGCCAAGGTAATCTTGAGAAAGACATACAAAGCTAGAGGTATCATAACTCCTTGTCTTCAAACTATACTACAAAGCTAGAGTAGTCAAAATAGTATGGTACTGGCCCAAAAAACAGACACAAAGATCAGTGGAACAGAATAGAGAGCCCAGAAATAAACCCATGCACATATAGTCAATTAGTCTATGGCAAAAGGAGACAAGAATATACAAAGGGGAAAAGACAGTCTTGGGAAAACTGGACAATTACATGTAAAAAAATGAAACTAGTACAGTACTGGCATAAAGATAGACATATAGACCAATGGAACAAAATAGAGAGCCCAGAAAGAAACCCATGTGTATATGATCAACTAATCTTTGACAAGAGTGTCGAGAATACACAATGTGGAAAGCATAGTCTCTCTAACAAATGGTGTCAGGAAAATTGAAAACTGAATATCCACATGTCAAAGGGAGTGGGGGAAGAAAATAAACTGGATCTCTAATTTACACCACTCACAAAATTCAACTCAATATAGATAGACTTAAATATAAATCTAAACTATAAAACTGCTTAGGAGAAAACAGAAAGGAAAAACTTTCTTGACATTGGTCTCGGCAGTGACTTCTTGGATGTAACATCAAAAACAAGGTAGGAAGGCAAAAATAAACAAATGGGACTACATAAAACTAAAAAGCTTCTACATAGCAAAGGAAACAATCAACAGAGTGAAAAAGGCAACCTATGAAATGGGAGAAAATATTTGCAAACCATGTATCTGATAAGAGGTTAATTTCCAAAATATATAAGGAACTCAAACAATTCAATGGCAAACACCCAAGTAACCCAATTAAAAAATGGGCAAAGAATTGAACAGACATTTCTATAAAGAAGATATAAAAATATATAATTTTGTTCTGGTTGCTGAAGTTAAGAAGATTGTCTAGTTATTAGTTTTTTCAAAGAACTAATTTCGGGTTTTGTTGGTCTTCTCTATTTTATATTTATTTTCAGGATTTTTGATTTCTGCTCTATCCATTCTACTTTCTCTTAATGTATTTTATTTATTTTCTAACTTCTTATGTTGGAAACTTAGATATTTAATGTTTTGGCTTTCTTCATTTCTCATATATGCATTTTCAGGTAGGATACAGGTAGGATTTCATACCCCACAAGCTCAGTTCTAAGCATTTTAAAATTTCCACAAATTTTTCACTGAAATAAATTATTTAGAAGTTGTAAAAATTGAAAATGTATTAGAATTAGAAAAAAATCTTTTTTATAAACTTATAACTTGATAGTATTTGTTCATAGATTCAGGTCTACCTGATATTCATTCTTTGAAATATATTAAACTTACTTATGGTCTTTTACTTGGTCAGTTTTTGTAATTGCTCCACATGTGCTAGAAAAAAATCTGTGTTCTTTAATTGCTGGTTACAAAGTTCCATCTATTTTAAATAGATCATGATGTTTTTTAAAAAACTGAAGCATAGTTGATTTACATATCATGTTAGTTTCAGGTGTACAGCAAAGTGATTTGGTTATATGTATATATATGTACGTATCTATGGAATTTTAAAATTCAATTCCATTATAGTTTATTACAAGATATTGAATCTAGTTTCTTGTGCTATACAGTAAATCTCTGTTGTTTATCTATTTTAATATGGTAGTGTGCACCTGTTAATTCCTTACTTCCCGTTTATCCCTCCCACCCTCCCCTTTGGTAACCATAAGTTTGTTTTCTATACCTGAGTCTGTTTCTGTTTTGTAAATAAGTTCATTTGTACTATTTTTTACATTCCACATGTGATATCACATAATATTGTCTTTCTCTGTCTGACTTACTTCACTTAGTATGATCATCTCTAGGTCCATCCATGTTGCTGCAAATGGCATTATTTCATTCTTTTCCAAGGGCTGAGTACTATTTCATTGCTTATATTCACCACATCTTCTTCATCCATTCATTTGTTGATGGACACAGATAGTGATTGTTTATTTAGTCATTAATACTGTTCATAAGTGTTCAAATCCATAACATTGCTATTTTTTTTGTCTATTAGACTTACAGATGGTGTAAGATATATATTGAACTTTTCTATTAAGTTTGAAAGAATATTGTATTTAATCAATTTTTGCTTTATATATTTTGAGACTATGATATTAGTTGTATACAACTTTAGAATGTTCTTGGTGAATTGAACATTTTATTACGCACTAGCACTCTCTGCTCCTAATAATGCCTTTTGACTTAACATGTATTGTCTGATATAGATATAGCCATGCTAGTAGTTTTTTTTTTTTTTGATACGTTGTTTTCCTATTATTTTACTTTCACCTTTTCGCCATCTGTATGTTTTTAGGTATGTGTCATAAATATCACATAGATGCACTTTTAAAGTCCATTTTGATATTCTCTACACATATGTAGAGCCCAGACAATAGCTTTACTTCACTGAATTCTTATAACAGCTGATCATAGGTAGAGGCTATGTTTATGAGGGATGAACCATTTGGATATATTGATTAATTATAAAAATTATTCTAAGATACATCAGAAAACAGTCAAGCATATTTTAGAAATAAATATTTATTCAATATTGAGTATGTGTTTTGCACTGTGCACCACTGCTTGCCTGCCTTTACTGATTAGGTTATAGGTGTGGTGGGGGTATTGGAGCCAATCAATTGTAATTCTTTCTAAGAGTTAATATGAAGCAACAGTAGCTGAAGAAGGATGGTAATGATAGAAGCACAGGAAAATATTATAGGATGATAAAATGAAACTATAAGAGACCCTTTTATAAAATGTGGTCAAGGAAGGTTACATATTTGGAAAAAGGTGTGTCTATTTCAAGACCTGGCATAACAATTCCTCTTTACTCCAGTAATTAACATTTTATAACTTGACAATACTCTGATGAAAAATTTCTGTAGTCTAAGGCCATGGATTTTGAGTCTCGTGGGATTGAAAGGCATTTAGAGAGCCAAATTGCTAAAGTAAGAGATACCCTTATGTTCTGTGGTTTTTCATTTGCTGTTACCTCCTTGTTCTCATTGAAGAGTGTTTTTGCCATGAAACCTCTAGCTAGTACTAGAGTAAAGTAATACTCCTTCCATTTCCTGCTGATTCTCAAGCATTCTAAAGTGTTGGGTTTCTTAGTTATGTCTATTGAGTCATTTTAAAGCAAAAATACTTCTGCACATCCATCTAAGGCACCATTAAATCTCGTACCAAGAAGCTACTTTCTTTTCTCTGTTTTTCTCTTCTTTATATTCCCCGGGTGAAAATCAGTATGGATTCTGTGGCATAATTCCCAGGAAAATCCAATCAATGATGGACTGGCTATTCCCAAGACTCACACCAACATTTGGCCACCAAATGCTAATTAGAAGTTTTGTTTTTTTATCTTTAGAGAAACAATATTAAACTCTTTGTTTTGGAAATGTTTACAATTTCAGAGTGATACTGTCCTTTCCTGAACCTAGAAAAATGCTCCTGTTTCAAGCACTATCACGTAAAACGTATGTAAAACAAATGTTTTACTGGTTACCAGATTCAAAACTCATCTGACCTATCCTTGGGTCTTTCTCCAGTGATTGCTCAGTAATTTTCCCCCCTTTTAACTTAATCTACAGTTTAATTGTTATTTGACATATTTGTTACATATGTATTCTGGGCAAGGCATGGAAAGGAGTATCGAGATGAATAACACCATAGCTCCTGCTAAGGGTGCTGGGAAGATGACACTAAGTTGGATGGTGAACGAAGGGTGGGATTGTGACTAGAAGAGGGTGTTCTAGGGAGGAGGCAAGGCATGATATTTTCACCTTTTCTATTCCTTATTCTTTTCTATTCCCTTATTCTATATTTCCTTTTAGTTTTTCATGGTAGGTACATTCCTAAGTGATGTTTTCAGTTTCTGTGTTTTATAAACTCTCAATTTCTGCCATTTGGTTCTCAGAATCCATCAAACTAACTCTTAGTTTTCTCTTTCAGAACTTATGGCTCTTTTATAATGGAAGCTTTATATCTTCTCACACAATTTGGAGAGAATTGAGCTACCATCAGAGGAAAATAGCTTCTTTGGTCTAACTCAGATAAGAGAGAGTTTTGGTTCTTGCTGCCATTCTTTGCAAATAGGATCAATAGCATTTTCATCACTGGATATGAGTCATTTCTAGGGCTCAGAGAAGATTCATTTGTGTTGTTTTTGATGCAACACGGATGAAGTGGACAGTGGAATGCAGTAAACTACAGTTCTCATGTGAAAAACCTCACTATCGGGAAATAAGATCAGGTATAGGCAGCATGTTAGAAGTTGGGTGTCAAGTTGTTGATGTCTCCTTCTGGTGTGCAAGGAGGGCAGGTTAAAAGTGGAAGAGTTGTAGCAGTCTGGAATACTCAGGAAGCATGGCACAATTAATTGGGACATACATAACTGAAGTAAAAATCTTATGAGTGTTATTAGACGTGGATTTTATATAAACCCAGGTGATTGCATTGATTTCCTCTAAACTCTTCATGTAGAAGTGGCTCAACATGGAAATGGTTTAATTGAAAAGGGTCTGGAAAGAATACTTTGGAGGCTAGGAACTTGGAAGAGACTAGATCGTGGTGAGGATGACATAGTGGAAGTCTTGGACAGCCAGGGACAGTCTGAGAGAAGTAGATAATGAGCAGGAGTAGAAGGCAGTATGACAAGAGATGGCAGAGCAGCTGGAGATGAGGTGGTAGACACCGAAGACACTTTGCCTTCTATGAAATTCTGTCAAGTACCTTGGTAGTAAAAGCTACTTCCTCACATCCTTGAAGTTATTTTGACTTTAGGTTGTCAGTGACTTACAGAGTAATGTGGTGAAAAACCTGGACTCTGGAGTCAACTTCTTTTTTAAATTGATATTTTTTGTTTAAAAAGAAACATGTGCAAAATAGAAAATTTATGATAGTATACACAAGAGAAAAAATCACTCATAGCTCCTTCATAGAAAGCAATTGTTAAACTTTTGAAATTTTCTTCAAGTATTTTTTTATTCACTTGCATCTTTAAAACAATTGCAAGAATTGTGCTTGACTTGGAAACTTAGCTGTGCAAAATTAAGCAATTCATTTAATCTCTTTGAGTCCTTATTTTCTTATCTGTAAAATATGGATGTTTTATTCCTCTTTCCTATGCTCTACGTTGCTATTGTGCAACAAAAGTTAGGAAAGAGTTTTTAGAGGCTGTAAACTTTAAAAAAAAGGAAATTAAAGATATAAATTGGTGTTTGCATCCTATAGGAAATTATTGTTAAAAGGAGATTAAAAAACAGTGGCATTTATGGTAGGATACAACTTGAAGAAATTGTCTTAGTTGAAATTATGTGAGAGAATGTGAACACTCTCAAATGAGATGAGTTTATAACTCATATGGCTAATCATGAGGAACAATGATATTCTTACACACAATGTTTTATTTTCAGAGGGTATAGTACAGCCATAATATGTAATATTAAATAAGATATGATATACATAATAGTAATGTTTTCTAAGCCAATATGAGATTAGAATAAATAGAAGTATGGCTGGCAAGATTCAGGAAATAAGTGTATTATATTTATGATTAGATAGACCCATTAACATTTTATAACCAAAATTCAGTAACACATTAAGGAAATGGAAATGATGTGTAGATAGTGAAGAGGATCAGAGAACTGCTAATATGTTTAAAAGAGTTGAGATGGAGATGCTATTAGTAATAAAAAGTGTTTATCCTGGATATTATAAGATTAAGGAGAGCTGTAATAGTTAAAAAAAATTATGTGGCTGAGTCACCGACCAAAAGAATTAGTTGATGGTTCCTTTGGCACTTTTCCCATGTATAAAAGATCAATATCTGGTGAATAATAATAATTTCTATCTCTACTAAGGATTCAGCAGAAATAAACAGTCTTAAATAATCATCCTAAGTAAATTATGTCTGAGAGTTTGGAGAGGAGTGAGAAAGCCATTTGTGAAATCCTCAAAAGGATGCCTATAAAAGGTTGTTGAATTTACACATTTGCACATATTGAAAGTTAAGCTGCATATTGTGTATGTAGCCTTGATCTGCCTTTTCGCCTCTAAGCTACAGTGATTTAAGTCCCTCCCTATGTTAATGACTCTAGTTGTAATTTTTTTCAATTATGCCCCCCTCAGAATGCTTAGAGAAGGGGGAAATGAAATAAGATGGTCTTGCTAAGCTATCTAGAAGTGAATCAGAATAAAGTTATACTAGTATCAGAGGCTCCAATATCTAAGTCTTTGGATCACTTACTTTTGCCTTATGAATATTTTGTGTATGAATATGTATGAATATTTGTATGCTCAGTGAGTAGAACTGTCTCTGGCTCATGTAATCGAAATAACCTTTGGTCTTTTTCTTCAAATATAGACCAAGCAGACAAAAAATTAGCCTATTTCTTCCCCCATGGAGTAACAATTCCAGCCTCCAGTATTATCCATAATGCCCTTCCTTTGCTACCTCCGGTTGTCTGTCATTTATCCAAGTATTCCTTCTTTGTCTAATCTTTTTAATTTTTTAAAAGTTGAGGTACAATTGATATACAACATTATATTACTTTCAGGTGTACCATATAATGGGAACTGAAATGTGTAAGGATTTAAGTCCTTCCTTACGTTAATGACTCTAGTTAGAATTCTTATTTGAGGAGTTATTGCCTTTAGGTCCACCCTATAGAATAGACATTACCAATAGGGAGAGAGATGACAAAGCCTTTGCACATCCTGTTACCTACAATATTTCTCAGAAAGTAGGAAATGGTGAACAGTATAGGTGATGCAGCAAGATAAAAAGGAGGGAAATTTAGCGATTCTGAGGCATCTGATGATCTTCATGAGACCAGTTTAAAGAAGGTGGAGGGAACAGCTGTCAGACTGCAAGGAGTTAAGTAGGAGGAGGTCATCGATGGGCAATAGAGCCATTGGTATTAAGGGGGAATAAATATTTCTTAAAAGTAGGAGCATAGAGGGAGCTCGTCTTGGAAAACGGTATGGAGCCAAATTACAGAAGCACATTCTAAATTAGGAGTTGTACTTTCAGAGGCAATGATAACCCTGGACATTTATTGGTGGTGGCAGTTATATAATCAAAGTGCTACTTAGGAAGAATAAGCTGATGGCTGTATGCGGGTTAGATGGGGAGAGATCAGTTGTCCTGTACTGCAGAATTTCAGTAATGATTAATGAAAGCAAATAAAGATTTGTGAAGGGCAGGATGGATGAGATGTTTGCAGCATTATAATAGATCTGAAGGAAAAGCTTCATTGGGGAGTAGACAGAAGATTATTAGTTTTATTGTAGCCATGTGAAATTTCACTAATATATAAGTATCTAAGTGATAGTGTTTAGTAGGCTACGGGAAATACAACTATGCAGTTTAGGATGGAATTAGGGGATGAATGAAATACATTCTTAGATTCAACCTGCATTTATATGCTGGTGAAATACTAGACCTTTTCATGTATACTGTCTTTCATGTAGTGGTCAGGCTTTTGGGGTAGGTATAATTGAATACATAGATCTCCCATTAGGTGAAGAGAAAAAGGCAAGATCTTAAATAATGTTATTATTTATATAGCTAAAAAGTGATAAAAAACCAGGGAACGACAAAAGGAGGAGTTTGAGAATTAGGACTACCAGGAGAGTTCAGTGCCACTAAGGACATTTATAATAACATCATTACTGCTAACAGCTATTGAGTTCTTGCTATGAGTCAAATACTGTTCTAAGTTCTTTCCCTATAGAAATTTTTGAGGCCAGACTATTTTCACTCCAATTTAACAATGAGTAAACTTAGACACAATAAGATTAAATAACTTGTCCAAGGTTAGGGTAAGTGGTAGGGCAGTTGATTGAATCAAGTTTCAACCCAACAGTGTGGTTTGTGATTTTTCATTTTTAACCAATATTTTACATCTCTCTCCTCCAGAACATTAAACTTAAGATGGAAAATGAGTAAACTAATTTAAATAAACTACAAAATACCCAAATGTGTATATTTGGAAAGATTAACAGGGTTGGATTTTATTTTAAATTCTAATTCTTTGTTATTTTGTAGAGAAAATTTCACTTATTTTTAAGGTCAACCTTCACTGTGGCAGAAACTGTTTGAGATGAGATTAATTTTAAGTTTGGAGCCCTAAAAAATCAAACTCTCAAGTCATCTTTTCTTTAATCACTTCATCACAAAGCAATAAATAAGAATATTGTTCTTGAGAGTTACAGTATACTTCAAACTTCAATACCATGTTATTTATTTCACAGATTTTAAAGCACTTTTCTATTGCCAAATTATTATTCCAAAAACACTTAACAAGAAATCTAACACTGTGTATTAGGTGGCATTTACATTCCTGGAGAGATCAGGAGGTGAAAAATATCAGACTGACTGGATACACTGAATGAATCTTGGAAATGAATAGTATAGATCATTCCTGAAGGTTCACTTCAAATATTGTAATCTATATGTATAAAGCACATATTAAGTATATGTGAGATTAGGC
Organism: Hippopotamus amphibius kiboko; assembly: GCF_030028045.1. Lineage (NCBI taxonomy): Eukaryota > Metazoa > Chordata > Mammalia > Artiodactyla > Hippopotamidae > Hippopotamus > Hippopotamus amphibius. The sequence continues at coordinate 176,953,297 of NC_080187.1, read as the reverse complement.
TGTGTTGAGGACAGGGCTCCTAGAAGAATCAGATTCTAATTTCAATAAAAATAATAACAGCATGTAAAAGGATTCAAGAGTAATATAAACAAGATGCTTTGGAGCTGACCAATTCAGGTGAATTTAAACAGAGGATGATTATTCTTGAAGTCCAAATTTGAGTCTGGAAGGTTAATGGAATGGATATTTTAGAGCACATAAGATAAAGATAATGAGATGGAAGTAAAGACGGGAAATGAGACAGGGAGGATCAATTCAGGAGGTATAATATGTAAAACAAATAGAAGTTCCAGAGGATAAAAAGGAACTGATCTAATTCAAATGGGGAGATGAAGCGAGAAGAGGGGTGTGAAAAGTATTTTAAAGGTCTCAGCTTAATTCGTGTTGGGGAAAAGTTGGAAGGAAACAAAATATATTAATAGGAAAATAACTGGCATCTTATTTTAAAATAAGAGCGCAGAAATGTATTGCTGGAAGAGATGATAACCATGAAAAGAATAGTGAAGTATACAGAACTTCCATGTTAATAAGGGAGTGATAAAATGAATACTATCTTAACCAAACCAACACAAATTAAATGTGAAAAAAGTTCTCTTTCTGCTGATGACATTATTGTAAACCAAGAAAATCCAGGACATTGCAGTAAGAAACTTACACAGGATGAGGAAAGGTAGCTACATATAACAGACAGAATGAACTTTTCTTCATCCTAGCAAGAGGAATCTAGAAATGGAAATGAGAAAAGATATTCTGTTCATAACGCCAGGAAAAAAAGCTATAAAATACACAGGATTAATTTTTACAAAGAAGGTATAGAACGTATATGAAAAAAAAGACAAAATCTTATTAAAGGACATGAAACAAGGTTTGAACTGATGGATAGATGCACAATGTTCTTAAATGGAAAGACAACATCGTAACAATGCTACTTCATTCCAAGTTAATACATAAATTTAATGCAATTAAAATCAATAAATCCAATGGAATTTTGGGGGGGACTGGATAAAATGACCTTAAAGTTTACATTGAGTACTCAAGAATAGCCAAGAAAGCATGAAGAATAATAACAGGGAAGGAGGGACTAGCTTTATCAGGTGACACAGTATAAAGCTACTGTTATGAAATATTCTGGTATTTCTATGGATAAATATATCAGTGGAAGCAGAAGGAAGAATTTAGAAGCAGATTCCAAAATATCTGAAAATTTAGCAAAATGCAAAGATGGTAAGTAAATTCAGTGGGGAAAGAACAGGCCATTTAACACATGGTGCCATTACAATTCTATTATACCTGGAAGAAATTAAAAGTGGACTTATGTTTTAAAACATATACAAAGTAGTAGAGCACAGTCCTAGATAGAAAACAAAAGGAAAATCTAATGGTGTATATGTGTGATCCAGGAGGAAGGAAGAGCTTAGCTAAGACTAAATTCAGTAGCTATGAGACAAGTAAGAGCTGTATTTAATCATATAACAAGTAAAAACTTGGGTATAGAAAAGAAACAATAAAAAAATAGTTAATTTAGAAAAATATAAGAAATGACAAAAACTTCATATCTACAATATAAAAAGAGCTCTTACAAATGACAAGAAAAAGCACAATAGGAAATAGGAAAATACATGGAAAGGTAATTCACAGAGGAGCACAGCCAAATTGCAAGAAAACATGTTCAAATTTATTGGTTGTCGGGGAATGAAAATTAGAGTAGCAATGAGCTATCACTTTACACCCACTATACTGGCAACAACATAAAAAGCGTTAACATTTATTCTTGTGGAAATAGGTCTCATTACGCCTTTTGGGGAGGTAATCAGGCAAAACTACCAAAATCAAAAATATATGTACTTTGACTCAGGAATCCCATCCTGAGAATTCATGTCATAGAAAGAAAAACATTAATACAAAAGGATGTATGTAAATATAAAGATACTTGTGTTTGCAGGATTGTTTGTAGGGCTCCCAAAACTAGAGACTAGGTAAATGTTTATTAATAGGGAAATGAGTAAATAAATTATGGTCTAGCCGCAATGTGAATTAGGCAGCCTTTGAAAAGAATAAATTAGAGCACTTCTCCAGACAGTTTTCTGTACTTTTTAATATATGTTTCCATTCTGTGGCATATTTCAGTATCGAAATTTGGACGTACAAATCTATTTCCTGATTCACCTCTATCTTAAAAAAAGTTTTAAATTATCATTATTATTATTATTATTTTGGCTGCAACGTGTGGCTTGCGGGATCTTAGTTCCCCCACCAGGGATGGAACCCATGCCCCCTGCAGTGGAAGCACGGAGTCTTAACGAGGGGGCCACCAGGGAAGTCCCATGATTCACCTCTCTTTAAATTCTTAGGTGCCTTTGGCTACATTTTCCCTTCTTGATTATATACTAAAGCCCAAACTAAATTTGAGGTACTTGATTAAATGATACCAAAGACAGAAAACTTCTGATTCAGGCTCTTTGTTGTACTTGTAGTGTATAAGCTCTAAGGAACTCTGTGCAACAGCAAGGTGATCTTCAGTTTTTGCAATTTTTGCGAGAACTTTCCTTTCAACTTACAGATTATGTTTTCCTCCCCCTTATGCTCTTCAGGTAACTTCAGGGTCAACCTAGCGCACGAAGTTGATGGATGGAGGAAATCGCTCTCTGGTGTCTGAATTTTTGCTGCTGGGACTCGCCAGTTCTTGGGAGATTCAGATTCTTCTTTTTCTATTTTTCACAACATTTTATATAGCAAGTATCCTGGGAAACCTTCTCATTGTGCTCACAGTTCTCTCAGACCATCATTTACATTCCCCCATGTACTTTTTGTTGGCAAATCTCTCCTTCATTGACACAGGTGTTTCCAGCATTGCAACCCCCAAGATGATTTTTGACCTTTTCAGAACACATAAAGTCATCTCCTTGAAAGGGTGTATTACTCAGATGTTCTTTATTCACACTGTTGGGGGTACAGAGATGGTGCTGCTCATAGTCATGGCCTATGACCGATACGTTGCTATCTGTAAGCCCCTCCACTACCTGACCATCATGAGCCTAAGAACATGCATTTCTCTTTTGGCCGTTGCTTGGACCATTGGACTCATCCACTCTGTGGCCCAGCTGGCTTTTGTTGTAAACTTACCCTTTTGTGGTCCCAACAAAATGGACAGCTTTTATTGTGATTTTCCTCGGTTCATCAAACTTGCATGTACAGACACGTACAGACTGGAGTTTCTGGTCACTGCCAACAGTGGCTTCATCTCCATGGGCACCTTCTTTATCCTGATTGTGTCTTACATCTTCATCCTGGTCACGGTTCGCAAACACTCTCCAGGTGGTTCATCCAAGGCCCTCTCCACCCTCTCAGCTCACATCACAGTGGTGGTCTTTTTCTTTGGCCCTTGCATTATTGTCTATGTGTGGCCATTCCCTACCTTACCCATAGATAAATTTTTAGCTATCTTTGATGCCCTTATTACTCCTTTTATGAATCCTATTATCTATACATTTAGAAACAAGGAGATGAAGGTGGCAATGCAAAGACTGGTAAGCTTTTAAGTTTCAGGAATAGTTCTTTCATGCATAATCCAAGAAATTCTGATTGATCTTGAGTATTCTTGGAAATTACTTTCTTTGATTACACTTTTCACAAATCTTTCCAGTGTAGTTACTAATTTCCAATATTGACTTGTGAAATCCCTCCCCAAGGACTCTGTTCTGAGCTGGTCAGTTTTTCACAGGTACCCTTGTTCTAAGGAAACTGAAAATATTAGAGAGGAGTGAATTCAGCACTGGAATATAATGTCCTTATTAGTTTTTATTGAAGATGTTGGTAAAGGCTGAAATCTCACATACTGGGCACATTTTCCATTAAAAGAAAATGTTGGATACTATCCTGTTTTGTAGCAATTCTCTACCAGAAGATGTATCTGTTCTAACATACACATGTACCAATATTGAAGCCCTCTGAGTTTCTCAGTGTCTATATACCTGGAGGAAAAAACAAAATGAAGAAAATTGCCTAGGTAGCTTTGAGAATTTGAGGCTTGTAACATTTGAATTTGGCCAGCCACACTCAGATTTTATTAATAATAAGGTTTTTAAATTTATTTAGGGTAGGAAGGTGAAATTTGGGATAATTCATAGAGTCACAACTCAGGAGACATTAATATCATTAAGTAATCAAATGTTTTGAGACCAGGTGATGTAAATTACTATACTCTTCAGTGTGTATGATTATTTCCTAAACATTATTTGCTAAATAATAGTCACTATTTTTTTATGGCAAAGATAACTATGTGAATACTAAATGATTATAAATGGATTGAATAGTTTGCAGATAAAAAGAGGCAATAATGAATAAAAATGCAAAACATTTCTAAATTATGAGAACTAAGTTAATAACTAAATAAAAATATAGACATTACAAAAGAAAATTTATTACAAAATTGTATATATGAAGATACGTAAAAGCTATAATGGGGGCTTTCCTGGTGGCACAGCAGATAAGACTCCATGCTCCCAATGCAGGGGGCCTAGGTTCAATCACTGGTCAGGAAACTAGATCCCACATGAGTGCCGCAACTAAGAGTTCACATGCCATGACTAAGAAGCCCACATGCTGCAACTAAGGAGCCAGCTAGTCGCAACTAAGGAGCCCACAAGCCACAGCTACGGAGCCTGCCTGCCACAACTAAGACTCGGCTCAACCAAATAAATAAGTAAATAAATAAATAAGTAAACATTAAAAAAATTCCTTAAAAGCTATAATGAAGAAATGTATTAAACTTTCCATGTGATAAAATATACTATACATAATTATAAAAAAACAAATACACCATTTGGAAATAGTATAAATAACTATTCAAAGAGTATCTCACTTTTTTAAGTAAAGTTTGTTTTTGTTATTTATTTTTTAAATATGAGTATAGTTGATATACAATATTGTGTTAGTTTCAAATGTATAGTGTAGTGGTTTTTTTCCAGACTATGTTCCATTATAGGTTATTACAAGATATTGGGTATAATTCTCTGTGCTATACAGTAAATCCTTGTTGCTTATCTATTTTGTGCATAGTAGTTTGTATCTCTTAATCCCATACTCCTAATTTGTTCCTCCCCTCGTCTTCGGTAACCATAAATTTGTTTTCTATGTCTGTGAGTCTGTTTCTGTTTTGTATACAGATTCATTTGTATGATTTTTTAGATTCCACATATTAGTGATATCATTGTATTTGTCTTTCTCTGACATTTCACTAAGCATAATAGTCTCTAGGTCCATCCATGTTGCTGCAAATGGCAGTATTTCATTCCTTTTTAAGGCTGAGTGGTATTCCACTGCGTATAATTGTATCACATCTTCTTAAGCCAATCATCTGTTCTTGGGCACTTTGAGTTGCTTCCATGACTGACTATTGTAAATAGGGCTGCTATGAACATTGGGATATATGTATCTTTTTGAATTGGAGTTTTCATTTTTTCTGGATATACCCAGGACTGGAATTGCTGCATCATATAGTAGTTCTGGTTTTAGTTTTTTAAGGAACCTCCACAGTGGCTGTATCAATTTACATTCCTACTAACAGTGCAGGAGGATTCCCTTTTCTGCACACTCTCTCCAACATTTACTGTTTGTAGATTTTTTGATGAAACCATTCTGACCTGTGTGAAGTGATATCTCACTGTAGTTTTGATTGCATTTCTCTAATAATTAGTGATGTTGAGCATATTTTCATGTGCTTTTTGGCCCTCCATATGCCTTCTTACAAAAATGTCTGTTTAGACCTTGTGCCCATTTTTTGATTGGGTTGTTTGTTTTTTATATTGAACTGCATGAGCTGTTTGTACATTTTGGAGATTACTCCCTTGCCAGTCGCTTCATTTGCAAATATTTTTTGCATTCTGAGGGTTGTCTTTTTGTTCTGTTTACGGTTTCCTTTGCCGTGCAAAGATTTCTGTTTAATTAGGTCCCATTTGTTTATTTTTGTTTTTATTTTTATTATTCTAGGAGGTGGATTGAGAAAGATCTTGCTGCGACTTATGTTGGAGTGGTCTGCCTGTGTTTTCCTCTAAGAGTTTTATAGTATCCAGCCTTACGTTAATTAGGTCTTAAATCCATTTTGAGTCTATTATTATGTAGGGTGTTATGGAGTGTTCTAATTTCATTCATTTATATGTAGCTCTTCAGTTTTTCCAGCACCACTTATTGAAGGGACTGCCTTTTCTCCATTGTATATTTTTGCCTCCTGTATCATAGATTAGGTGACCATAGGTGTGTGGGTTTATCTCTGGACTTTCTATCCTGTTCTATTGATATATATTTTGTTTTTTGTGGTAGTACCATACTGTTTTGATTATTGTAGCTCTGTAGTATAGTCTGAAGTCAGGGAGTCTGATTCCTCCAGCTCCATTTTTCTTTCTCAAGAGTGCTTTGGCTACTTGTGGTCTTTTGTGTTTCCATACAAAATAGTTTTTTTGTTATAATTCTGTGAAAAATGCCATTAGTAATTTGATAGGGATTGCATTAATTCTGTAGATTGCTTTGGATAGTGTAGTCATTTTCACAATATTGATTCCTCCAATCCAAGAACATGATATATCTCTCCATCTATTTGTGTCATCTTTTATTTCTTTCATCAATATCTTGTAGTTTTCTGAGTACAGGTCTTTTTCTTCCTTAGGTAGGTTTATTCTAAGGTATTTTCTTCTTTTTGATGTGATGGTAAATGGGATTGTTTCCTTGATATCTCTTCCTGATCTTTCATTTTCAGTGTATAGGAATGGAAGAGATTTCTGTGTATTAATTTTGTATCCTGCAAATTGACAAAATTCATTGATGAGCTCCACTAGTTTTCTGGTAGCGTCTTTATGATTTTCTATGTGTACTATCATGTCATTAGCAAACAGTGACAGATTTCCTTCTTTTCCAATTTGGATTCATTTTATTTCTTTTTCTTTCATGATAGCTGTGGCTAGGACTTCTAAAACTGTAGTGACTAAGAGTGGTGAGAGTGGACATCTTTATCTTGCTCCTGGTCTTAGAGGAAATGCTTTCAGTTTTTGAGAATGATGTTTGCTCTGGGTTTGTCATATATGCCCTTTATTATTTTGAGGTTGGCTCTCTCTATGCCCACTTTCTGGAGAGTTTTTATCATAAATGGGTGTTGAATTTTGTCAAAAGCTTTTTCTGCATCTATTGAGATAATCATATGGTTTTTATTTTTCATTTTGTGAATGTGGTGTATCACATTGATTGATTTATTGATACTGGAAAATCCCTGCATCCCTGGGATAAATCCCACTTGATCATGGTGTATGATCCTTTTAATGCATTGTTGTATTCCACTTGCTAGTATTGCACACCAAAAAAACTATAATAGATACACACACACAAAAGAAAAAACAACCCAAACACAACACTAAAGATGGTCATCAAACCACAAGAGAAGAGAACAAAAGAGGAAGGGAAGAAAAAAGACCTACAAAAATGAACCCAAAACAATTAAAAAAATGGCAACAGGAACATACATATCCATAATTACCTTAAATGTAAATGGATTAAATGCTCCAACCAAATGACAAAGACTGGCTGAATGGATAAAAAAACAAGACCCATATATGTGCTGTCTATAAGAGACCCACTTTAGACCTAGGAACACATACAGACTGAAAGTGAGGGCATGCACAAAGCTATTCCATGCAAATGGAAGTCAAAAGGAAGCTGGAGTGGGACTCCTCTTGTGGTTTATTAGTTAAGACTGCATTCCCAATGCAGGGGGCCCAGGTTCAATCCCTGATCAGGGAACTAGATCCTGGATGCTGTGACTAAGAGCCCACATGCTGCAACTAAAAGACACTGTGTGCCCCAACTAAGACCTGGCACAGTCAAGCTAAAAACAACAACAACAAAAAGAAAGCTGGAGTAGCAATACTCATATCAGACAAAATAGACTTTAAAATAAAGACTGCTACAAGAGACAAGGGAGGACACTACATAATGATCAAGGGGATCAATCCAAGAAGAAGATATGACAATTGTAAATATCTATGCACCCAACATAGGAGCACCTCAATATATAAGGCAAATGCTAACAGTCATAAAAGGGGAAATCGACAGTAACACAATAAAAGTGGGGGACTTTAACACCCCACTTACACCAATGTGTAGGTCATCCAGATAGAAAATTAATAAGGAAACATAAGCATTAAATGACACATTAGACCAGATAGACATAGTTGATATTTACAGGACATTCCAACTGAAAACAGTAGAAAACAATTTCTTCTCAAGTGCACAAGGAACATTCTCTAGGAGAGATCACACCCTGGGTCACAAATCAAGCCTCAATAAATTTAAGAAAATATCAAGCATCTTTTCCGACCACAATGCTATGAGGTTAGAAATCAATTACAGGAAAAAAAAAACTGTAAAAACTACAAACACATGGAGGCTAAACAATTTGTTACTAAATAACCAATGGATCACTGAAGAAATCAAAGAGAAAACCTACAGACAAATGACAATGAAAACACAATGATCCAAAACCTATGGGATGCAACAAAAGAAGTTCTAAGAGGGAAGTTTATAGCAATACAATCTTACCTCAGAAAACAGGAAACATCTCAAATAAACAACCTAATCTTAAACTTAATGCAACTAGAGAAAGAACAAATGAAACCCAAAGTTAGTAGAAAGAGATCATAAAGATCAGAGCAGAAATAAATGAGAGACAAAGAAAACAACAGCAAAGGTCAATGAAACTAAAAGCTGGTTCATTGAAATGATAAAATAGATAAACCTTTAGCCAGACTCATCAAGAAAAAATGGGAGAGGACACAAGTCAATAAAATTAGAAATGAAAAACGAGAAGTTACAGGGACACCACAGAAATACAGAGGATCATAAGAGACTACCACAAGCAGTCTATTGGCAATAGACTACTATATGCCAATAAAAAGGACAATCTAGAAGAAATGGACAAATTCTTAGAAAGGTACAGCCTTCCAAGACTGAATCAGGAAGAAAGAGAAAATATGAAGAGACCAATCAGAAGTAATGAAATTGAAACTGTGATTAAAAATCTTCCAACAAACAAAAGTCCATGACCAGATGGCTTCACAGGCAAATTCTATCAAACATTTAGAGAAGAGTTAACACTTACCCTTCTGAAACGCTTCCAAAACATTTCAGAGGAAGGAACACTCCCAAGCTCCTTTTATGAGGCCACTATCAACCTGATGCCAAAACCAGACAAAGACATCACAAAGAAAGAAAATTACAGGTCAATATTACTGATGAACATCGATGCAAAAATCTTCAATAAACCTTATATTTTTAAGCCAGCTTTCCTTTGGTGTATATGTAGTTAATCATCAAATTTTATTAATAGGAAGCATGCTATAATACACCACTGTGTACTTTTCTGATTATTTTCTTAGAATGAAATAGCTATGTAATTACTGGGCAGAGAAACCACATTCTTAAGGATTTTGGTTTGTTTTATTAATTGTCCTCTTGAATGAGAAGGATTTTACTTAAAGAATTAGATACATTTAAATGTTTTCATTTTTATTCAAATCAATATATATTCAAATTTCCCTTGATTTATTTATAAGTTTTTAAGCTTAATAGCTTTCTCTTACAATTTAGGGTACCTGGTTTGCTACGAGTTTTCATTGAGAATTTTGTGTTGTAATTTGTCAAACGTTATATCTTGTGTTGAACATTTTGTGTCAGAATTTTTTGTTCTTGTTTTGTGGATGGTTGCTCTTCCAATGTGGAAAGTCAAGTCTTCCTTTATTTCTGGAAAGTGTTCTTATGTGAGAGCCTTAACGATGTGTTCTGTTCCATTGTATTTTCTTCTTTGGGACCCCAATTAAGTGCATAGTGAACCTTTCATATCTATATTTTCTCTCTACACCTTTTAATCTCTAAATTCATTTCCATTTCATTGGGTTCTTATCCCTGTATTTATCTCTTTCCTATTGTGTCTCAGCAGTGTCTGCTTTCCCCTGGTCTCTGTCCAATTTTACCTTAATATCTGTGATGAATATTTTTTTCTACTATTCTTTCTTAAGATATGTCTGTTCATTCTTAATCTCTTTTCCTGTTGTATCATTTTGAGTTTTTAAATCTCTATATCTTTTTTTTTTATAAACTTGATCAATCCTATAAATTTAAAAAATTCATGGTGAAATATTTGGTCCCGATTTTCATCTGCCTTGTGGCAATATTTTTCTGGATTCTTTTTCTTGCCATTTGTTTTCATGTGTGTTTTGTCTTTTTTAGTTGTGTAGACCTTGTGCTGGCTCTTTTTATTTTTAGTGTTTTGAATTTAAATCAAAACTTTTTTCTTTTTCAAATTACTTCACATTTACTTAGCATTTTACAGTTTAGAAAGCACAGTTGTCTGTCTGTGGTAATCTTACACACTCTTTCCTATTACAAAATTATACTTTACTCCAATATCTTGTTTTATGTACACTTTTACCCTCTTTCTCTCTCTTCCAATCTCTCCTTTCTCTTTCTTATGCTTTTTTTTTTTTTTTTTTTTTTTTGTAAAAACTTAGTGTAAGAGTTCCACATGAGTTGTTTTTTCTGTTTGCCTAGCATTCTGGATCCATCATTGTTTGTGGTTAAAGGTTCTGTCTCTGAACCTGGGGTGGAGGTAGGTAAGGAGAAGGCAGAATGATGTTCCATACACGGAGGAAAATTGCCCTGGTCGCTACAGACTGACCCCCATCCATGCTCTTTCCACCATGTTCCTAGCCTCTAGGGGCAATGTGGTGCTTGTCTTAATCTCCTCCCCTCCCCTCCCCTTTCCTCTCCCCTCCCCCCCTTTCTCCTTCTTCCTTCCTTCCCTCTCTCTCTTTTTCTTTCTTTCTTTCTTTTCCTTCCTTCCTTCCTCCCTCCCTCCTTCCCTCTTTCTATCTTTCTTTCCCTTTCTTTCCTTCTTTCTTCCCTCCTCCCTCCCTCCCTCTCTCTCTCTCTCTCTTTCTCTCTTTCTCTCTTTCTCTCTCTCTCTCTCTCTCTCTCTCTCTTTCTTTCTTTCTTTCTTTCTTTCTTTCTTTCTTTCTTTCTTTCTTTCCCCTCTCTGTCTGTCTCTATCTTTTTTTTGCATGTCCAGTGAATTTATTTCATTTGCGTTCTGTTGTATCAAACAGTTGGGAATTGAGGTTTCTGTTTTTTAATTATTATATTAGTTTCAATTGTACAACATAGTGATGTGATATTTTTATACACTGTGAAATGAAAACCACAGTAAGTCTAGTTACCATCTGTCACCATACAGGGTTATTACAATATTATTGACTATGTTCCCTATGCTGTACATTTCATCCCTGAGACTTATTTTATAACTGGAAGTTTGTACCACTTAATTCCCTTCAACTATTTTGCTCATTCCCCTGCCCCCGCCCCTCTGGCAACCACTAGTTTGTTCTCTGTATCTATGATCCTGTTTCTGTATTGTTATGTTTGTTAGTTTGTTGTGTGTTTTAGATTACACATATAAGTGAACTCATATGATATCTAGCTTTCTCTGATTAATTTCACTTAGCATAATACCCTCTAGGTTCATCGATGTTGTTGCAAATGGCAAGATTTCATTTTTATCTGTGGTTCAGTAATGCCACATCCTCTCTATCCATTCATCTATCAGTGGACATTTAGGTTGCTTTTCGATCTTGGCTATTGTAAATAATGCAATAGTGAATATGGGGTACCTATATCTTTTTTTTTTTTAACATACAATAAATTGCATATATTTAGAGTGTACTATTTGGTATCCCAATTTCCCAATTCATTCCCCCCCAACCCTCCCTGCTTTCCCCACTTGGTGTCCATATGTTTGATCTCTACATCTATGTCTCTATTTCTGCCTTGCAAACTGGTTGATTTGTACCATTCTTTTTTATAATCCACATGTATGTGTTAATATACAATATTTGTTTTTCTCTTTCTGACTCACTTCACTCTGTATGACAGTCTCTAGGTCCATCCATGACTCTACAAATGCCCTAGTTTCATTCCTTTTTACAACTGAGTAATATTCCATTGCATATATGTACCACATCTTCTTTATCCATTCATCTGTTGATGGACATTTAGGTTGCTTCCATGTCCTGGCTATTGTAAATAGTGCTGCAATGAACACTGGAGTGCATGTGTCTTTTTGAATAATGGTTTTCTCTGGGTATATGCCCAGGAGTGGGATTGCTGAGTCATATGGTAGCTCTATTTTTAGTTTTCAAGGAACCTCCATACTGTTCTCTACAGTGGCTGTATCAATTTACATTCCCACCAACAGTGCAAGAGCATTCCCTTTTCTCCTCACCCTCTCCAGCATTTACTGTTTGTAGATTTTCTGATGATGCAGATTGTAACCAGTGTGAGGTGATATCTCATTGTAGTTTTGATTTGCATTTCTCTAAAATTAGTGACGTTGAACAGCTTTTCATGTGCCTTTTGGCCATCCATATGTCTTCCTTGGAGGAATGCCTATTTAGGTCTTTTGCCCATTTTTTGATTGAGTTGTTTGTTTTTTTTGATATTGAGCTTGATGAACTGTTTACATATTTTGGAGATTAATCATTTGTCTGTTGATTCATTTGCAAATATTTTTTCCCATTCTGAGGGTTGTCTTTCTGTCTTGCTTATAGTTTCCTTTGCTGTGCAGAAGCTTTGAAGTTTCATTAGGTCACACTTATTTATTTTTGTTTTTATTTCCATTACTCTAGGCAGTGGATCAAAAAAGATCTTGCTGTTATTTACGTCAAAGAGCATTCTTCCTATGTTTTCCTCTAGGAGTTTTATAGTCTCTGGCCTTACATTTAGGTCTTTAATCCATTTTGAGTTTATTTTGTGTATGGTGTTATAGAGTATTCTAATTTCATTCTTTTACATGTAGCTGTCCAGTTTTCCCAGCACCACTTATTGAAGAGGCTGCCTTTTCTCCATTGTATATCCTTGCCTCCTTTGTCATAGATTAGTTGACTGTAGTTTATCTCTGGGCTTTCTATCCTGTTCCATTGATCTATATTTCTGTTTTTGTGCCAGTACCATACTGTCTTGATCACTGTAGCCTTGTAGTATATAGCCTGAAGTCAGGAAGCCTGATTCCACCAACTCCGTCTTTCCTTCTCAAGATTGCTTTGGCTATTCAGGGTCTTTTGTGTTTCCATATAAATTGTAAAATTTCTTGTTCTAGTTCTGTGAAAAATGCCATTGGTAATTTGATCAAGATTGCATTGAATCTGTAAATTGCTTTGGGTAGTATAGTCATTTTCACAATGTTGATTCTTCCAATCCAAGACCATGGTATGTCCCTCCATCTGTTTGTGTGCTCTTTGATTTCTTTCATTAGTGTCTTATACTTTTCTAAGTACAGGTCTTTTACCTCCTTGGTTAGATTTATTCCTATGTATTTTATTCTTTTTGTTGCAATGGTGAATGTTTCCTTAATTTCTCTTTCTGATCTTTCATTGTTGGTGTATAGAAATGGAAGAGATTTCTGTGTGTTAATTTTGTTACCTGCAACTTTCCCAAATTCATTGATTAGGTCAAGAAGTTTTCTGGTGGCATCTTTAGGATTTTCTATGTATAGTATCATGTCATCTGCAAACACTGACAGTTTTACTTCCTCTTTTCCAATTTGGATTCCTTTTTATTTCTTTTACTTCCCTGACTGCTGTGGCAAGGACTTCCAAAACTATGTTTAACAGTAGTGGCAAGAGTGGACACCCTTGTCTTGTTCCTGATCTTAGAGGGAATGCTTCCAGTTTTTCACCATTGAGAATGATGTTTGCTGTGGGTTTGTCATATATGGCCTTTGTTATGTTGAGGTAGGTTCCCTCTATACCTACCGTCTGGAGAGTTTTTATCATAAATGGGTGTTGAATTTTGTCAAAAGCTTTTTCTGCATCTATTGAGATGATCATGTGGTTTTTATCCTTCAATTTATTAATATGGTGTATCACATTGATTGATTTGCATATATTGAAGAATCCTTGCATTCCAGTGGTAAACCCCACTTGATCATGGTGTATGATCCTTTTAATGTGTTGGATTCTGTTTGCTAGTATTTTGTTGAGGATTTTTGCATCTAAATTCATCAGTGATATTAGTCTGTAGTTTTCTTTTTTTGTAGTATCTTTGTCTGGTTTTGGTATCAGGGTGACGGTGGCTTCATAAAATGAGTTTGGGAGTGTTCCTTCCTCTGAAATTTTTTGGAAGAGTTTGAGAAGGATGGGTGTTAGCTCTTCCCTAAATGTTTGATAAAATTCACCTGTGAATCCATGTGGTCCTGGACTTTTGTTTGTTGGGAGATTTTTAATCATGGTTTCAATTTCGTTACTTGTGATTGGTCTCTTCATATTTTCTATGTCTTCCTGATTCAGTCTTGGAAGGTTATACCTTTCAAAGAATCTGTCCATTTCTTCCAGTTGCCCATTTTATTGGCATATAGTTGCTTGTAGTAGTCTCTTATGGTGCTTTTTATTTCTGTGGTGTCCATTGTAACTTTTCCTGTTTCATTTCTGATTTTATTGATTTGAGTCCTCTACCTCTTTTTCTTGATCAGTCTTGCTAGAGGTTTATTGATTTTATTTATCTTCTGAAAGAACCAGCTTTTAGTTTTATTGATTTTTGCTATTGCTTTCTTTGTTTCTATTTCATTTATTTCTGCTCTGATCTTTATGATTTCTCTGCATCTATTAACTTTGGGTTTTGTTTGCTCTTCTTTCTCTAGTTTCTTTAGGTGTAAGGTTAGATTGTTTATTTGGGATTTTTCTTGTTTCTTGAGGTAGGTTTGTATTGCTATAAACTCCCCTCTTAGAACTGCCTTTGCTCCATCCCATAGGTTTTCATTGTCATTTGTATCTAAGTATTTTTTGATTTCCTCTTTGATTTCTTCAGTGATCTCTTGGTTATTTAGTAGCATATTGTTTAGCCTCCATGTGTTTGTATTTTTTACAGGTTTTTTCCTGTAATTGATTTCTAATCTCATAGTGTTGTGGTCAGAAAAGATGCTTGATACAATTTCCATTTTCTTGAATTTACCAAGGGTTGATTTATGACCGAAAATGTGATCTACCCTGGAGAATGTTCCATGTGCACTTGAGAAGAATGTGTAATCTGCTGTTTTTGGATGTAATGTCTATAGATATCTATTAAATCAAGCTGATTTATTGTGTCATTTAAAGTTTGTGTTTCCTTATTAATTTCCTGTCTGGATGATCTGTCCATTGGTGTAGGTGGGGTGTTAAAGTCCCCCACTATGATTGTGTTCCTGTCGATTTCCTCTTTCATAGTTGTTAGCATTTGCCTTATGTAGTGAGGTGCCCCTATATTGGGTGCTAAATATTTATAATTGTTATCTCTTCTTCTTGGATTGATCCCTCAATCTTTATGTAGTGTCCTTTCTTGTCTCTTGTAACATTTTTTATTTTAAAGTCTATTTTATCTGATATGAGTATCGCTACTCCAGCTTTCTTTTGATTTCCATTTGCACAGAATATCTTTTTCCATCCCCTCACTTTCCATCTGTATGTGTCCCTAAGTCTGAAGTGGGTCTCTTGTAGACAGCATATATATGGGTCTTGTTTTTGTATGCATTCAGCCAGTCTGTGTCTTTTGGTTGGTACATTTAGTCCATTTACATTCAAGGTCATTATCAATATGTATGTTGCTATTCCCATTTTCTTAATTGTTTTGGGTTTTGTTTTTGTAGGTCCTATTCTTCTCTTATGTTTCCCGCTTAGAGAAGTTCCTTTAGCATTTGTTGTAGGGCTGGTTTGGTGGTGCTGAATTCTCTTAGCTGTTGCTTGTCTGGAAAGCTTTTGATTTCTCCATCGAATCTGAATGAGATCCTTGCTGGGTAGAGTATTCTTGGTTGTAGGTTCTTCCCTTGCATCACTTGAAATATATCATGCCACTCCCTTCTGGCTTGTAGAGTTTCTGCTGAGAAATCAGCTGTTAACCTGATGGGAGTTCCCTTGTATGTTATTTGTCGTTTTTCCCTTGCTGCTTTTAATAACTTTTCTCTGTCTTTAATTTTTGTCAATTTGACTACTATATGTCTTGGCGTGTTTCTCCTTGGGTTTATCCTGCCTGGGACTCTCTGCGCTTCCTGGACTTGGGTAGCTATTTCTTTTCCCATGTTAGGGAAGTTTTCATCTATAATCTCTTCCAGTATTTTCTCAGGTCCTTTCTCTCTCTCTTCTCCTTCTGGGACCCCTATAATGCGAATGTTGGTGCGGTTAACATTGTCCCAAGAGGTCTCTTAGGCTGTCTTCAGTTCTTTTCATTCTTTTTTCTTTATTCTTTTCTGCATCAGTGATTATAACTGTTTTGTCTTCCAGCTCACTTATTCACCCTTCTGCCTCAGTTAATCTGCCATTGGTTCCTTCTAGTGTATTTTTCATTTCAGTTATTGTGTTGCATATCTCTATTTGTTTGTTCTTTAATTCTTCTAGGTCTTTGGTAAACTTTTCTTGCAACTTTTCGATGTTTGCATCCACTCTTTTTTCAAAGTCCTGGATCATCTTCACCATCATTATTCTGAATTCTTGTTCTGGAAGGGTGCCTATCTCCTCTTCATTTAGTTGTTTTTCTGGTGTTTTATCTTGTCCCTTCATCTGGTACAATGTCTTTTGCCTTTTCATTTTCTCTGTCTTTCTGTGGCTGTGGTTTTCAGTTCCACAAGATGAAATACTGCTGATACTACTTGATTCTGCTGTCTGCCCTCTTGTGGAGGAAGCTGTCTAGGAGGCTTGTGGATGCTTCCTGATGGGAGGGACCGATGGTGGGTTGGGCTGGGTGGGTGGAGTTCAGTAAAACTTTAATCCAATTTGGTGGGTGGAGCTCAGTGACACTTTAATCTGCTTGTCTGCCAATGGGTGGGGCTGTGTTCCCACCTTGTGTAATGTTTGGCCTGAGGTTACACAGCACTGGAGCTTACAGTCTCTTTTGTGGGGCTAATGGTGGACTTTGGGAGCGCTCACACCAATGAGCACTTCCCAGAATCCCTGCCGCCAGTGTCCCTGTCTCCTTGGTGAGCCACAGCTGCCCCCCACCTCTGCAGGCAACTCTCCAACACCAGCAGGTATGTCTGGTTCAGTTTCCTACAGGGTCACTGCTCCTTTCCACTGGGTCCTGGTGAGCACACTTTTTCGTGTGCCCTCCAATTTCCCCCAGTCCTGTGGAGGTCCTGCAATGAATTCCCACTGGCTTTCAAAGTCTGATTCTCTGGGGATTCCTCCTCCCATTGCTGGACCCTCAGGTTAGAAAGCCTGATGTGGGGCTCAGAACCCTCACTTTAGTGGATGGACTTCTGTGGTATAACTGTTCTCCAGCTTGTGAGTCACCCATCCAAATTATGGGATTTGATTTTAACACGACTGTGTCCCTCCTACCGTCTCATTGTGGCTTCTCCTTTTGGCTTCTCCTTTGTCTCTGGATGTGGGGTGTTTACTTTTTTTTTGGTGAGTTCCAGTCTCTTTCTGTCGATGATTGTTCAGCAGTCAGTTGTAATTCCAGTGCTCTTGCAAGAGGGAGTGAGCACACGTCCTTCTACTCCGCCATCTTGATTCCTCCCTCTTTTTCTTTCTTTTGCGGTGAGTACTTTCAAAATATACTCTCTTAGCTGCTGGCTCTTTTTATTTTTAATTAATTAATTTTTGCTGGCTCTTTTTAAATGTGGTATATTTTTTTCCTGCACCAACTCATTGTAGGAAATTCATGTTAATGAAAGAATGAAGCTGTGTTCTAGTTTATCAGGATTTTCT
Source organism: Hippopotamus amphibius kiboko (assembly GCF_030028045.1). Taxonomy (NCBI): domain Eukaryota; kingdom Metazoa; phylum Chordata; class Mammalia; order Artiodactyla; family Hippopotamidae; genus Hippopotamus; species Hippopotamus amphibius. The sequence goes on along the minus strand of NC_080187.1, from coordinate 176,935,532 downwards.
TTTCTCATTAGCTAATTTTTCTTCTTTCTCTTTGTAAATTTTTTTCCTCCTTTACTTCCCTGAGCCATCGGAGTTGGTCAGGCCACTATAGGGCTGTACCTAATGCAAAAAATTTCTCTTTTCTCTCTTCCCTTCACAGTAAACAGATACACTATCTTAAACTTTGTCTTTACTACTTATATGATAATTAGTAAAATAACAAATCAAGGTTGAATTTCATTTATCTTCTGAATTTTCTGTTTCTTATGTTTACTAAGCCATATATGCAAAACTAGATCTTATATCTGATACTTTTTCTTTGATGCTGATGTCCTCTTTTTGTACTCCCTTCCTCTCTCCATGAATTAATGAGAACACTACAACTCTTCATGCCATAGGAAGCTTTGGACCTGGAAGGGACTGTAGAAATAATTTTCTATAACCTGCTCATTTTACAGATGAAGAAATAATACTATAGAGACATGAAATGAGTTATCTGAAATTACAGAGTGAGTTACTGACCAAATATGAATAGAATTTGTCTTCTGATTCATAATCTACATTGAAGTCCAACACAGTAGTTATTTCTGAGTTAAAACTATTCTTTTTGATGTGAAATTATGGGCCATGTAATTGAATCAATAGCCAAACAGTTCCACGTGGATTATAAATATGCCAGCTTTTGACTGTAGAGCAGAAGAATAACCTTACAGATAATTCACACATACACAATGAGGATTTCTATGAAGTTCCCTGTTTATGTGGTAACTTTCTTTGGTGGAGTTGATTTAATGTAAATATAACAAAAGTATATTTATATGTTTCTTGGAGATACTTTAACCTCACTTAGGAAATAAATATTTCAAACTAAGTAATGAAAATGTGTAAAATTTTTTCTGATCTCTTTTTCCTCCCTTTTGTGAGTCATCCATATCTTCCTCTGTTGTTCTGCCCAGACTGTGGGTGACAATTCCCTTGGATAAATGAACTCATATTGGCAATCCCATGTCTCTGCAGTAGCATTTGGTCAGTACTCTCCTGTGTGCCAATTAGCCATATCTTTCACAATAATAGCATTTTTATTGTTATTTGTACATGAAGCAATGCTAGTTTTAACCAAGGAAAGGTGAATATGGTGAACTCTTTGGTAAAAGTCACATGTCAGGCCTTTATATGAGTAGGTAGGTGGCAAATATAGAAACAGCTTGAGGCTACTGGTGTACAATGTTGAAGTCCCCCAAGGCCAGTACTGAATAGATGTTTCTGGTGTCAGGATCATTTTGTAAAGGAATCAGTTATTACTTTGTACAACAGAAGCAGCTTCAGTTGAGCTTAATGAGCAAGAATTAATACAAATGAGAAGAGCACATGGAGTCAGAAACTGAAATTACTTTTTTTTCTTTTTATCCATTGCTATCCAAGATTGAGATCCAAGAAAGAGAATTAGAAAGGTTAGGAGGAAGTCTTGTAAGTGCGAATAGAATTTGGCTTGGTTTAGTTCTAGGCTTTATTTTATTTCTTGATGTGGAGACCGAGCAACTTTGCTTCCTCTTATGAGAGAGCTCTATGAACACAGTCTCTTCTAGGGGAATCTATAGGAGTTCATGTGGATCAAGACAATGCAGTTTGGGAGCTCAACCAGGAGCTCTGAGATGAAGGTATTACACAGATTTCCTTTTCCTATCATGGTTAGTTTAATAGCCAGTATGAATTATGGATATGTGTGAAATAGCTTAAGAAACCTAGATGCTTGTGAACACTTGAGGACAAAGCTTCTGTCTCTCTCACTTAGATCTGCCTAGGATGCTGAGAGTAGAACATGGGGCATCCAGAAAGGGAGTAAGTTATGTTAAACAGTCAGAAAGTCATGAGAAAAGAGAAAAGTCTTCTCTATATACTGGTTAAGAGGTAGATCGTGGAATCAATATAAGTTCTACCACTGCTGTTCTAATCTATGGCTTTCCCTCTCTTGGTCTCAATTTCCTTCACTGTGAAAAGGAGCTGATACTAACTTTTCTGGTTTTTGTAAACATCAAACAAGACATTGTCTATAAAGGTGTTATTGTGGTGTCTTGCCCTTGGGAGCCCCTGTTTTTGCTTTATTTTGACTTATCATTATTTTCATAGATATCTTATCAAACACTGCTTCAGGCTGGGAGAGATATTCTCTGATTATGTCTCAGTAATCCTTGTAGACTCAGATATGAAGCTAAACTGCAGATAAACTGCATCAGTTTAAGATATGGATATATCTTAAAGATATGGATATATCAGGTCTTGATTTCTTTCTGAAGACAGCCCTAATCACTCTGGCTAATGAGTAACTTCTCTGTTTCAAAAATTCTATGAGAGTGAGTCAAAAATTATCCATACTCTGGCTGTAGAATTTACACAAGTTTTAATATAACCAGAGTGTCGATAATTTTTGACTCACCCTTGTATGACCATATTACTTATTTGAGATTCTCTATGTAAGATTTATTTTATTGTTTATATTTTTAGTTTGTACTAAAATGAAAATGCCTTAAGGGTAGTGAATATTTTAAAACTTCGGGAAGTCCATAATGCCCTGGAACGATGCATTGTGCTTAGTAGGTATCTAGAAAATGTTTGTTGATTGATTGTAGATGGTTATGATAAAGGGCAAAATAAATGACATAGCAAATTTACAATACACTAATAAATCATGTAAGTGGTGCAAAAGAAATTAGAGAACAGGGATAGTAACTTGAAGAGAGGGCTTTTTATGAGATATGGGACTTAAAATCAACTGCAGGTGAGGAAAAAGATGGTGAATATGGTAGCACTATAACGCAGGGGATTTCATCATTATGGTGAGGTTTGTTATATACTGGGCTGGCATTGTGTTATAAAGTCATAAAAATGTTATGCTTGAAAGGATTACTTAGCATCACCACTGAGTCTCTTTATTTTCCAGATGATGAAATGGAGTTCAAGAAGTGAGTTGACTGTGGAAGGGATGGGAGAAGGCACTTAGGGCTAGGACTTGATCACAGCTCTTCTGATTCCAAGTGCAGTGTTCTTTCCAACATTCCATGAACCATGAAAAGTGAACATGGCTTGGACAGCGATCTACAAATATCAATCACATAGAATTTTGTTTGCTACATTGAATTAGCTCATCCATGTATAGAATCTTCAGTACGGATCTCTTTTCTGACTTCTCCCAACTGTGTCATATGCCCTCACAGCTCAAGCTTTGTGATCACTCCCACTCCCTGAGGTGAGCTGCAAAAGCTGGATACCTTTAGGGTTTTGACATTATCTTCTCTCTTTATGAGGAAAAGGTGACTATGATTTGATAAAACTGCAATAGCGAGGTTAAACATAACAGAGTATAGGGAGATTGATAGCATTGCATATAGGAGGAAATCAGGGGGTAAGGAAAATGAAGATCACCAGAATTGTCTGAGGTTTGGGGAAATCCATGGGCAGGAGTAACAACCTGTGAGAGAGAAAGTAATAAGGTAATTTCCATTTCCTCTTTGTTCCCTCATGGTATTCCAGGTCACTCTTATCTTGCCTCTCATAACCCTTCTGATTCAGTGGAATCTTTTATTGCTTTTATCAAAAACTAGAGAATTCTAGGGAGGCTGGGGAGTTAGAAGCACTGCTTTGTGGCAATGAGTTACTGCACATTTTCTGCAACTACCGTTTAAGGGGTTATATTATAGGTGTTTTGGCTGTGTGAAGTAAGTCAGTATTTTCATGCGATCACTGATGCCTCACAAAGTTGATTTCTTCTTTGCTTTCGTTTTCAGGTAAAATCGTGTCACCTCTGCTTGCAGAGGCAATGGGTGGAACCAATCACTCAGTGGTGTCTGAGTTTGTATTCCTGGGAATCTCCAATTCCTGGGAGATCCAGCTTCTTCTTTTCTTCTTTTCCTCTGTGTTCTACACTGCAAGCCTGATGGGAAACCTCCTCATTGTGTTCTCTGTGAGCTCTGACCCGAACTTGCACTCCCCCATGTACTTCCTGCTGGCCAACCTCTCCTTTCTTGATGTGGGGGTTTGCTCTATTGCTGCTCCCAAAATGATTTATGATCTTTTCAGAAAACGCAAAGCCATCTCTTTTAGAGGTTGTATAACTCAGATCTTCTTTATTCATGCTGTTGGGGGCACAGAAATGGCGCTGCTCATCGCCATGGCCTTTGACAGATACGTGGCCATCTGCAAGCCTCTCCACTACCTGACCATCATGAACCCACGAATGTGCATTTTGATTCTGGCTGCCGCCTGGGTCCTTGGCCTCATCCACTCAGTGGCCCAACTGGCTTTTGTTGTACACTTGCCCTTCTGTGGTCCTAATGTATTGGATAGCTTTTATTTTGACCTACCACAGCTCATCAAACTTGCTTGCACAGAGACCTATAGACTAGAGTTCATGGTCACGGCCAACAGTGGACTCATCTCCGTGGGTTCCTTCTTCATACTCATTATTTCTTACATCTTCATTTTGGTCACTGTTTGGAAACACTCTTCAGGTAGTGTATCCAAGGCCCTCTCCACCTTGTCAGCTCATGTCACTGTAGTGGTTTTATTCTTTGGGCCATTAATCTTCTTCTACACCTGGCCCTTCCCCTCATCACACCTGGACAAGTTTCTTGCTATCTTTGATGCAGTTCTCACTCCTTTTCTAAATCCAGTCATCTATACCTTCAGGAACAAGAAGATGAAGGCAGCAATGAAGAAACTCTGCCATCAGCTTGTGAGTTACAGGAAGATATCCTAGTCTATAGATAAAAGAAATGCAGCTCTAACCTTAATGACAGCAGAAATTATTTTAGATCTCCATGAATTTTATGTACTAGGTTATATTTAGGCATTTATCATGTTGTTGTGTAGCTAATTAATAAGGATAAAGAGAGCTAACATTGGAGCTTTCTGTGTTTCCAACTTTTGCTAGATGTTTTATATAAATTTTATTTAATATTCATGATAACTCTGGGTTGTATTTTTTCTTGTTTTTTTTTTTAAATAATTAAGAAATGCCTTCTGCGCATTCTCTGTATAATTACTATGTAAAATGCTTCAAACAAAAGCTGATTATCATCTTAATCCACCACTTCCAATTGCCTTATCCCTCAAAAGGTGCCAAGGAGAGAATGTGTTCAACAATTCAGTGTTGGAAATGAGTATATCATTCCTTTTTACTGTTATTTTTCCCCTGCTTTTAATTGGTTAATGTCCTTTTCTCAAACTACCTACCAAACTGCCATAATACCTAATTGGTATTAGGTATTGTAGAACGATTGCCAATATCAAGATAATTAATGCATCCATCACCTGACAGAGTTAAGTCCTTTCTTCTCACTTTAGATTAAAAAATTAAAAAAAAGAAAAAAACTAGGCCCACTTGTTAGTTTGGATTTGAGCTTTCCATTAACAGACTATTCACTGACTTTACTGCCTTTTCATTTCTGACCTCAATGATAGCAGAAGTGACACTGTGAGGTCATTACTCTTTTCATTGGTATCAATTTCACAGCGTTATTTGCTGTTTCCAAGTTCCTTCTTTTCTTGCAGCTCCAAAAGAAATTTTTTGAACAAGATCATGGTTACTTTATAACTGAATGAAAATATCATCACTCATCTATGGTTTTTATTTATGTCACTTACTAGAAGCCCACAATTAAATAATGTTCCTCTGTCTATGTTGCTTTTTTCCTCTAATGAATATTGTAAAGGGTGTCCACCCTAACTTTTCTTATAGCTGCCAAGGTTTTGTAGTTATCTTAAGTAAGCTTCAAGAATTTCATACATGAATATTGCTACATTCCTTAATCTGTTTTTCTTAGTGGATCATGTTTTTCATGACTAAACAGCTGTGGCAATTTAGAACTTTTGGGACCTAAAGATAATAATATAGGCCAGAGACAAAATCTTTCTGATCTACAAATAAACTAAGCTATTGATATACACAGTAATAATAATGATAAAATTATACTAATAGCTATTTATTTTGTGTTAAGCTCTTTATTCGAGTATGATTGCTTTACACTGTTGTGCCATTTTCTGCTGTACAACAAAATGAATCAGCTGTATTTTTTTTTCTTAAGCTCTTTATTGGAATATAATTGCTTTACACTCTTGTACCAGCTTATGAGGTACACCAAAGTGAATCAGCTGTATTTATACACATATCCCCATATCCCTCCCTCCCGCAACTCCTTCCCAGCCATCCTTTCCCTCACCTTTAAGTTATCACCAATCATTGAGTTGATTTCCCTGTGCTATGCAGCTGCTTCCCACTAGCTATCTATTTTACATTTGGTAGTGTAGATACGTCAATGCTACTCTCTCACTTTGTCCCAGCTTCCCCTTGGTCCCCCAACCCCCCATCTCCGAGTCCTCAAGTCCATTCTCTACATCTGGATCTTTATTCTTGCCCTGTCATTGGGTTCATCTGTACCACTTTTTTAGATTCCATACATATGAGTTAGTGTATGGTATTTATTTTCTTTTTCTGGCTTACTTCGCTCTGTATGACAATCTCTAGGTCCACACATCTCACTACAAATAACTATTTCACTCCTTTTTATGGCTGAATAATATTCCATTGTATATATGTGCCACATCTTCTTTATCCATTCATCTGTTGATGGGCATTTAGGTTGCTTCCATGTCCTGGCTATTGTAAATAGTGCTGCGATGAACATTGTGGTACATGTGTCTTTTTGGATTATGGTTTTCTCTGGGTATATGCCCAGGAGTGGGATTGCTGGGTCATATGGTAGTTCTATTTTTAGTTTCTTAAGGAACCTCCATACTGTTTTGCATAGTGGCTGTACCAATTTACATTCCCACCAACTGTGCAGGAGGGTTCCCTTTTCTCCGCACTCTCTCCAGCATTTGTTGTTTCTACACTTTTTTTGATGACGGCCATTCTGACCGGTGTGAGGTGAGACCTCATTGTGGCTTTGACTTGCACTTCTCTAATGATTAGTGATGATGAGCAGCTTTTCATGTGTTTGTTGGCCATCTGTGTGTCTTCTTTGGAGAAATGTCTATTTAGGTCTTCTGACCATTTTTCGATTGGGTTATTTGCCTTTTTGATATTGAGCTGCATGAGCTGCCTGTATATTTTTAGATGAATCCTTTGTCAGTTGCTTCATTGGCAAATATTTTCTCCCATTCTGAGGGTTGGCTTCTAGTCTTGTTTATGATTTCTTTCACTGTGCAAAAGCTTTTAAGTTTCATTAGGTCCCATTTGTTTATTTTTGATTTTATTTCCATGATTCTAGGAGGTGGGTCCAAAAGGATCTTGCTTTGATGTATGTCATACAGTGTTCTGCCTATGTTTTCCTCTAAGAGTTTTATAGTGTCTGAGCTTACATGTAGGTCTCTAATCCTATTTGAGTTTATTTTTGTGTGTAGTGTTAGGAAGTGTTCTAATTTTATTCTTTTACATGTAGCTGTCCAATTTTCCCAGCACCACTTATTGAAGGGGCTATCTTTTCTCCATTGTATATTCTTGCCTCCTTTGTCAAAGATAAGGTGCCCATATATGTTTGGGTTTATCTCGGGGCTCTCTATTCTGTTCCATTGATGTATACTTCTGTTTTTGTGCCAGTACCATACTGTCTTGATCACTGTAGCCTTGTAGTATAGTTTGAAGTCAGGGAGCCTGATTCCTCCAGCTCTCTCTTTCCTTCTCAAGATTGCTTTGGATGGCTACTTATTTTAAAGATTCTTTAAGTACGCCAATATACACTCATATCCCTGTAGGTTAGCAATATTTGGTGGATCCTTGAAATGAATTTATTTCCTTAAACAACTGATAAGTTTCAGACATCTTTTAGGAAGTTGTTTTACTCTTTTACATTCACTTTTATTCTTATTTTATTTTGGACTTGAAGATCGTTAATTCATTAGTAAAATGTATATTTATTAGGACAATTATAGGCTAAGATATTAGGTTAATCAGGTGAGAGATATTTCTTTCTGGCAAAATAGCCTCTGGCTGAGGGCTGTTGTATGTGTGTAGCTGGTAAGTGGTAAAGCTGGGTTGTAAATTCAAGCAGCTTCTGCTCAGTATCTCTGCTCTTAATCACTGTACTCCACTGCCTCTCAAGTTGGTGGGTCTACCTTACCTGTACTTCTAAACTCTGAACATATTTTCTCTCTCTACCTATTAACATAAAATAACCATAAAATTTGCATCAATCCATAAAATATAATGCTATTCCAGATTTGTGTCCTGTTATTTGTGTCCTGTGTATATTTGTGTTCTGTTATTTGTGACCCGTCATTAAAATACCTATTTACTCTTCAAACGGGTTAAGACTCAGAGGTAGTTTATATAATAAAATAACTTTGTAACTTCCTCACATTCAAACTCAATTGTGCATAAGTGGAGAGCACAGCACCATCTACTTCTTGAAGATATTTAATCCATAAGAGTCATGTTATTTGATTTGAGGAGAAAATTGAAGCCTAAGTGGACACCTCATGGGGTTTCCTTCTTTCTCATAGAACCAGAGAGTTTGTACTAGTCCAGGCAGAGGATGAGCCAACTTTAATGAGTGATTGACAGCTGAAAATGAATGAACAAATGATACACTGCTTCTGGATTCTACATCATTAGGCTCCTCCACAGTACCCCAATAAAAGCCTAAAGAAAAAAAGAGAATACTAAGCTTCAAGTACAGCTCTTTCTGGAAGACACAAAACTCTCTGTGCATAGTTACTACATTTAACAGTAGGAGCTTGTTTTCAGATGGCTTTTGCATCACATTAGTAGGTGTCAAAATAACAGATGTCTATATTTCAATAGTTAGTAGTAGAGAGGGATTTATTTTTATTTCTTTTTTCCCCAATTTTATTGAGGTCTGGTTGGCAAATGAAAATTGTATATATTAGGGTGTACAACATATTTTTTTAACATACAATAAACTACATATATTTAAAGTGTAAAATTTCATATTTTTTTTTCTTATTGATAATGTATATATGGCAATCCTAATCTCCTAATTCATCCCACCCCAAATACCCCTACTCCTGCTTCCCCCCCTTGGTGTCCATATGTTTGTTCCCTACATCTGTGTCTCTATTTCTGCCTTGCAAACCTGTTGATCTGTACCATTTTTCTAGACTCCGCATATATGCGTTCATATGGGATACACTTCTTTCTGACTTACTTCACTCTCTATGACAGTCTCTAGGTCCATCCATGCCTCTACAAATGTCCCAATTTTGTTCCTTTTCATGGCTGAATAATATTCCATTGTATATATGTACCACATCTTCTTTATCCATTCATCTGTTGATGGGCATTTAGGTTGCTTCCATGACCTGGCTATTGTAAATAGTGCTGCAATGAACATTGTGGTACACGTGTCTTTTTGAATTATGGTTTTCTCTGGGTATATGCCCAGGAGTGGGATTGCTGGGTCATATGGTAATTCCATTTCAGTTTTTTAAGGAACCTCCATAGTGTTTTCCATAGTGGTTGTACCATTTACATTCCTACCAACAGTGCAAGAGGGTTCCCTTTTCTCCACACGCTCTCCAGTATTTATTGTTTGTAGATTTTCTGATGATGCCCATTCTAACCAGTGTGAAGTGATACCTCACCACAGTATTTATTTGCATTTACCTAATAATTAGTGATGCTGAGCAGCTTTTCATGTGCCTCTTGGCCATCTGTATGTCTTCTTTGGAGGAATGCCTATTTAGGTCTTCTGCCCATTTTTTGATTGGGTTGTTTGTTTTTTTGCTATTGAGCTGGATGAACTGTTTATATATTTTGGAGATTAATCCTTTGTCTGTTGATTCATTTGCAAATATTTTCTTCCATTCTGAGGGTTGTCTTTTCATCTTGTTTATAGTTTCCATTGCTGTGCAAAAGATTTTAAGTTTCATTAGGTCCCACTTATTTATTTTTGTTTTTATTTCCATTACTCTAGGAGGTGCGTCAAAAAAGATCTTGCCGTGGCTTATGTCAAAGAATGTTCTTCCTATGCTTTCTTTTTTTAAAAAAATTTATTTATTTTTTATTTATTGACTGTGTTGGGTCTTCATTGCTACGGGTGGGCTTTCTGTAGTTGCAGAGAGTGGGGGCTACTCTTCGTTGTGGTGTGTGGGCTTCTCATTGCGGTAGTTTCTCTTGTGTGTAGCACGGGTTCTAGGTGTGCAGGCTTCAGTAATTGTGGAGCATGGGCTCAGCAGTTGTGGTACACAAGCTTAGTTGCTTTGTTGCATGTGGGATCTTCCCAGAGCAGGGATCGGACCCATGTCCCCTGCACTGGCAGGCAGATTCTTAACCACTGTGCTACCAGGGAAGCCCCCTATGTTTTCCTCTAAGAATTTTATAGTGTCTGGACTTACATTTAGGTTTTTAATCCATTTTGAGTTTACTTTTTTGTTTGGTGTTAGGGAGTGTTCTAATTTCATTGAGTCTGTTTCTTTCTTGTTATATGCACTAGTTTGTTGCAATTTTTAGATTCCACAAATAAGTGACATCATACAGTATTTGTCCTTCTATGCTTGACATTTCGCTTAGCATAATGCTCTCCAAGTCCATCCATGGTTTTGCAAATGGCATTATTTCATGGTTTTTTATGGTTCAGTAGTATTGCATTTTATATACTTACCACATCCTCCTTATTATCTATAGAGGTTTTTAATGAGCTGGAATAAGTTACCAAGCCGACTAGGTTATGAATAAAATTACGTATATAGAAATTCAGTTAATCAAAAAAGATGCTGAATATTCATTATATTCTAAGTCCTGTGCCAGGAGCTGTAGAAAACTGTGTTAGAAATATACAACTTGGGCTTCCCTGGTGGTGCAGTGGTTAAGAATCCTCCTGCCAATGCAGGGGACACCAGTTCGATCCCTTGGTCGGGAAGATCCCACATGCCACAGAGCAACTAAGCCCATGTGCCACAACTACTGAACCTGTGCTCTAGAGCCTGCAAGCCACAACTACTGAGCCCACACGCTGCAACTACTGAAGCCCATGTGCCTAGAGTCCATGCTCAGCAACAAGAGAAGCCACTGCAATAAGGAGCCCACGCACCGCAATGAAGAGTAGCCTCCACTCTCCACAACAAGAGAAAGCCTGTGTGCAGCAATGAAGACCCAACACAGACAATTAAAAAAAAAAAGTATACAGCTCAACTGCAGGAAGGGACAATGGGTCTCTGAGGCACAAATCACTGCAAGTAAGTAAGAGGTATGGTAGAGTGGGCAGACTCTACCTCATTGCCTAATCAGGGTCCACAAAGCCTGAAAAGATTTGACCCAGCCAACTGCATTGAGCCTTTTTTATTCTTCTTAGCTATTTTGAGTAGAGGGGATTCATGAATTTGTGAGCATTACGGAACAGAGTTAAAATCCATGCTGATCAGTCTTCTGAGGTAAGTGTATGCCCTGGGAAGGAGAGACACTCATGGAGAGCTCTGGAGGCAACAGCAGACTGACACCACAGCATGACAGATACCTACTCTACCTCATTCCCTAACTAGGGTCCTCAAAGCCTGGAAAGGTTTGACCCAGCCAACTTCATTAAGCCTATTTTACCTTAGCCATTTTGAACTTTCAATTGCTTGAATACACCAGGCTCGTGGCCTGAGACCTAAACACTGGCCCTTCCCTCCACCTGCAGAGAATTTTGCCTGGGTAAATGTAGGGCTGGCTCCTTCTCATCATTCTGATATAAGCTTGAGTGTCAATGCCAGGAAAATATTTCCTGTCTATGGAAGTTGACTATTGTCCTTTGTAGTCCAGTTATTCTCTATCAAGTGTTTTGTTTAATGTTTTCATAACTTTTTATCTACTTGAAAGATTGCTTTGTTAATCATTTTTTTTTGTTTCTCTGCACAGGAGAAAAGGTCCATCAAGCAGAAAATAAGATTTTTTGTTCTTTGTACCCAGAGGGATGCCAGATTTACAGTAGGAAGTTAATAATTATTTGTGCATAGAGCAATGGTAAATAAAAGCTGAGAGGGAGAAAGAAACAACTCTTTCCCTCTGAATCACAAGGAATGGAAAAGAATGGGAAAATCTAGTAGATTTAGCACAAATGTTAAAATAAACTTTTTCGGGGTAACAAACTAGTGGAGTCTAAAGTACATTTGTAGCTTACATACAGATAAGCACAAAGAAGAAAAGAAAAAAAATCACCCAAAATAAGCCCATTCAAATATAACTGTCAAAATTTTATGTTTCTTTTTTATTTATGCATTTAAAATTATAAAAAGTAAGATCACATTGTTCTACAACCCATTTAACAATATAATATGTAAATCTTTTCATGCTGATATATATACTTGCAGCATGCAGTTCTTGGTGGCTATGTAGTAATCTATTGAATGGATAGAGTTATATTGCTTTAGTCAATACTTTATTGCTGATGTTGTTATTTCCAATTTTTAGTTACCAACAGTACTGCTGTGAAAGATCTTGATGTACCTCCAAATGTATGTATATATGACTTTGATTACTTTCTCGACAACTTAACAGAAATAAAATTGCCGTGCTAAAATATATTTATAAGGCTTCATTACATATTGCAAAAGTGCCCTCTAAACTGGTTGGGTCGATTTAAAATTCCTTCACCAGCAGTGAATTAGAGGACTAGTTGCTCCCATCTTTGCAAAAGGTGGATATAAAATTAATTTGAATGTTCACAAAGCTGAAAAATAAAAAATGTTATCTACTGATATAATTAAAAATTTCTTACTTTTTGTTATGAAACATTACATGTTAAAAAATATGTACCATATATTTGAGTTAAAAATCATAACACCTGTGAGGCTATCTATCACTGCATCTATTCTCCTAACTCCTATTCCTTTACTCTGCTTCTCACTCAGAAGTAATCAGCATTCTGGATTTTTTGTTTACGCTTCTTTTGTATTTTTGGAAAATAATTTTATTAAACAAGTGTATATTCACAAACATGTTGCTTAATTTTGCTCATTTGTAAAGTTTATATACATACTTCTTAAAAATATGTATAATGTATCAGAACTCACTCAATAAAAATATGAATATATATTTTTAATGAACTCTTTTTCATCTTTTCAGTTTTAAAGTTCACTGGCATACTACTGGTGAAAAGATGAAAGCTTTTCCTCTAAGATCAGGAAGAAGACAGGGATGCCTGCTCTTGCCACTTTTATTCAGCATAGTATTGGAAGTCCTAGCCAGAGTGATCAGACAAGAAAAAGAAATAAAAGTCATCCAAATTGGAAGGTAGGAAGTAAAACTGTCACTATTTGCAGATGACATGATATTATATATAGAAAACCCCAAAGATTCCACCAAAAAACTATGAGAACTAATAAATGAATCAGTAAAGTTGCAGGATACAAAATTAATATACAGAAATTTGTTGCATTTCTATACACTAATCAAAAGAAATCAAGAAAACAATCTTATTTTACAATTGCATCAAAAAGAATAAAACACCTGAGAATAAATTTAACCAAGGAAGTGAAAGACCTGTACTCTGAAAACTGGAATACATTTATGAAAGAAGTTGAAGATGACATAAATACATGGAAAGAAATTTTGTCTTCACGGATTGCAAGAATTAATATTGTTAAAATGCCCATACTATCCAAGGCAATCTACAGATTCAGTACAATCGCAATTGAAATAACAATGGCATTTTTTCACAGAACTAGAATAAACAATCCTCAAATTTGCATGGAACCATAAAAGATCCTGAATAGCCAAAATAATCTTGAGAAAGACATACAAAGCTAGAGGTATCATAACTCCTTGGCTTCAAACTATACTACAAAGCTAGAACAATCAAAACAGTATGGTACTGGCACAAAAAACGGACACAAAGATCAGTGGAACAGAATAGAGAGCCCAGAAATAAACCCATGCACATATAGTCAATTAGTCTATGGCAAAAGGAGACAAGAATATACAAAGGGGAAAAGACAGTCTTGGGAAAACTGGACAGCTACATGTAAAAAAATGAAACTGGACCATTTTCTCACACTATATATAAAAATAAGCTTAAAATGAATTAAAGACTTAAAGGTAAGCCCTGAAACCATAAAACTCCTAGAAGAAAACATGTCATATGTTGTCTTCATAGTTAGTATGTTCTTTAAACTCAGTCTTAGCAATATGTTTTTTGGATTTTTCTCCTCAGGCAAGGTCAATAAAAGCAAAAATAAACAAATGGGACTATATCAAACTAAAAAAATTTTTGCACAGTGAAGGAAACCACCAATAAAATGGAAAGGCTATTTACTAAGTGGAGAAGGTATTTCAAAATGATATATCTGATAAAGGGTTAATATCCAAACTATATAAATAACTCATACAACTCAATATCAAAAAGATGATAAAATGAGCAGAGGACCTGAATAGGCATTTTTCCAAACAAGACATACAGATGGCCAAGATGCTCAACATCACTAATCATCAGGGAAATGCAAATCAAAGCCATAATCAGATATCACCTCATACCTGTCAGAATGGCTATCATCAAAAAAGACAAGAAATAACAAATGTTGGTGAGAATGTGGAGAAAAGGGAACCCTAGTACACTGCTGGTGGGAATGTAATTTGTGTAGCCACTATGGAAATCATTATGGAGTTCTTCAAAAAAATTAAAAAGAGAACTACCAAATGATTCAGCAATTCCACTCTTGGATATTTATATGAAGAAACTGAAAACACGATTTTTTTTAAATCTTCATTGGAGTATAACAGCTTTACACTGTTGTGTCGGTTTCTGCTGTACAACAAAGCTAATCAGCTGTATTTATTCATATAGCCCCATATCCCCTCCCTCTTGAACCTCCCTCCTGAGCATCCCTCCCACCCTCCCTATTCCACCCCTCTAGGTCATCAGCAATCATTGAGTTTATCTTCCTGTGTTAGGCAGTTGCTTCCCACTAGCTATCTATTTTACATTTGGTAGTATATAAATTGAAAACACTAATTTGAAAAGATATATGCACACCAACGTTCACTGCAGCATTATTTACAATAGCCAAAGTATGGAAGCAACGTATGTGTCTATCAACAGATGAATGGGTAAAGAAGATGTGGTGTATATAACTTAGGTATTAACTTTGCAACAACGTGGATAACCTGGAGAATATCATGCTAAGTGAAATAAGTGTGACAGAGAAAGACAAATACTGTACATTTTCACTTATAGTGGACTCTAAAAAACAAAACAAACAAACAAATGTTACAAAACAGAAGCAGATGCACAGATACAGAGAACAAATTAGTGGTTACCAGAAGAGAGGGAGGTGAGGGAGGGGATGGGTGAAATACCTGAAGGGGATTAAGAGGTGCAAACTTTAAGTTATAAAACAAGTCATAGGACTGTAACGTACAGCACAAGGAATATAGTCAATAATGCTGTAATTTTGGTGTATAATCTATAAAAATACTGAATAACTATGTTGTATATCTGAAACTATCATAAAATGATAAATCAACCATACTTAAATTAAAAAAAACCCACCGGGGCAGGGAGGGTGGGGGGGACTTGAGGGGGGGCGTCAAGGAAGGGAGGGAATACGGGGATATGTGTATAAAAACAGTTGATTGAACCTGGTGTACCCCCCAAAAAAATAAAAAAAAAAAAAAAAAAAAAAAAACCCACCGGGGCAGGGAGGGTGGGGGGGACTTGAGGGAGGGGCGTCAAGGAAGGGAGGGAATACGGGGATATGTGTATAAAAACAGTTGATTGAACCTGGTGTACCCCCCCCCAAAAAAAAAAAAAAACCCACCAAACTAACAAAAAATGAGGAAATAAAGACTTTAAAGTAAAAAAAATTGTTGGCATAAAGATTTTTATAGTTTTATTCTTTTCTAAAATAATATATCTGTATAATGTAGATATATTCTTTTCATGATTCTCTCTGTCTCCATCTCTGCCTCTGTCTATTATGTGTGTATATATATATAAAGCTGATATTTATATACATAAATAAAGCTGATATATATATATATGCTTTATTGAGGTATAATTGATATATGAAAGACTGAATATACTTAGTATCTTTGCAAATACCCATGTGCACAGTCTCCACATGCAGTTACTGATATATGTAATGCATTCCAAAGTTTCCTTGTGTCCCTAGTTTTATATACACACACACACACACACACACACACACACACAGAGTGGTAAGAACACTTAACATGAGATCTACCCTTTTAACAAATTTTGAAGTGTAAAATACCATATTGTTAACTATGTTGCACAACTAGATAATATGTTGCACAGCAGATCTCTAAAACATACTCACCTAGCATAACTGAAATTTTATACCCATTGGAAAACAACTCCCTATTTCCCAGCCCCTGGCAGCCACTATTGTATTCTTTGCTTCTATAAGCTTGACTACTTTAGATACCTCATATAAGTGGAATGATGCAGTATTTGTCCTTCTGTGAATGTCTATTTCACTTAGCACTATGTCCTCCAGTTTTATTCTCGTTGTTGCAAATTGCAGGATATTTTTCTTTTAAGACTGAATAGGGACTTCCTAGGTGGCGCAGTGGCTAAGAATCCACCTGCCAATGCAGGGGATGTGGGTTCGATCCCTGTTCCAGGAAGATCCCACATGCCGCGGAGCAACTAAGCCCGTGCGTCACAACTATTGAGTCTGCACTCTAGAACCTATGAGCCACAACGATAGAGCCCGTGTGCTGCAACTACTGAAGCCCACGTGCCTAGAGCCCGTGCTCTGCAACAAGAAAAGCCACCAAAATGAGGAGCCTACGCACCACAATGAAGAGTAGCCTCTGCTCCATCACCAGAAAATCTACAGACAATAAATGCTGGAGAGGGTGTGGAGAAAAAGGAACGCTCTTGCATTGTTGGTGGGAATGTAAATTGATACAGCCACTATGGAAAACAGTATGGAGGTTCCTTGCAAAACTAAAAATAGAACTACCATATGACCCAGCAATCCCACTCCTGGGCATATACCCAGAGAACACCATAATTCAAAAAGACACATGCACTCCAATGTTCATTGCAGCACTATTTACAATAGCCAGGACATGGAAGCAACCTAAATGTCCATCAACAGATGAATGGATAAAGAAGATGTGGTACATACATACAATGGAATATTACTCAGCTGTAAAAAGCAATGAAACCGGGACATTTTTAGAGATATGGATGGACCTAGAGACTGTCATACAGAGTGAAGTGAGTCAGAAAGAGAAAAACAAACATTGTATATTAACACATATATGTGGACTATAGAAAAATGGTACAAATCAACTGGTTTGCAAGGCAGAAATAGAGACACAGATGTAGAGAACAAACATATGCACACCAAGTGGGGAAAGCTGGGAGGGTTGGGGGATGGAACGAATTGGGAGACTGGGATACCAAACAGTACACTCTAAATATAAGCAGTTTATTGTAAAAAATAAAAAAATAAAAAGTTAAAGACAAACAAACAAACAAAAAAAAAGAGTAGCCTCTGCTCGCTACAACTAGGGAAAGCCTGTGATCAGCAACGAAGACCCAATGCAGCCAATAAATAAATAAATAAAACGGAATAATATTCCATTATATGTAAGTATCACATTTTCTTTAACCATTCATCTGTCAGTGGACATTTGGATTGTTTCCATATCTTGGCTATTGTTAATAACACTGCAATAAACATGAGAATACAGATACCTCTTTGAGATACTGATATAGTAGTTCCATTCTTAATATTTTGAGGAACAAACATAGTGTTTTCCATTATGGCCATACAAATTTATTTCCCCAGCAATAGTGTCCAAGAGTTCCTATTTCTCCACATCATCACCAACACATTATTATTATTATTATTATTAATTTTGATACTAGCCATTCTAACATGTGAGATGATATCTCATTGTAGTTTTGATTGCATTTCTCTGATAATTAATGATGTTGAGCATATTTTCATATGTTTTGGCCATTTGTATGATCCTGAGAAAGAAGAACAAAGTTGGAGGCATCACACTCCTGATGTCAAATTATATTACAAAGCTTCAGTAATTAAAGCAGTATGGTACTGGCATAAAGATAGACATATAGACCAATGGAAGAAAATAGAGAGCCCAGAAAGAAACCCATGTGTATATGATCAACTAGTCTTTGACAAGAGTGTCAAGAATACACAATGGGGAAAGCATAGTCTCTTTAACAAATGGTGTTAGGAAAACTAAAACTGTATGTCCACATGCCAAAGCGGGTGGGGGAAGAAAATAAATTGGATCTTTAATTTACACCACACACAGAATTCAACTCAGTACAGATAGACTTAAATGTAAACCTAAACTATAAAAATGCTAGGAGAAAACAAAAAGGAAAATCTTTCTTTTTTTTTTTTAAACAGAGAACACTCATTCTTTTTTTTTTAATAAATTTATTTATTTATTTATTATTTTATTGGCTGTGTTGGGTCTTTTTTTGCTGTGTGCGGGCTTTCTTCTTAGTCGCGGTGAGTGGGGGCTACTCTTCGTTGTGGTTCACGGGCCCCTCATTGCCGTGGCTTCTCTTGTTGTGCAGCACGGGCTCTAGGTGCATGGGCTTCAGTAGTTGCAGCACATGGACTCAATAGTTGTGGCTCACGGGCTCTAAAGCACAGGCTCAATAGTTGTGGCACACGGGCTTAGCTGCTCCGCGGCATGTGGGATCTTCCTGGAGCAGGGATCGAACCTGTGTACCCTGCATTGGCAGGCGGATTCTCAACCACTGTGCCACCTAGGAAGCCCAGGAAAATCTTTCTTGACATTGGTCTTGGCAATGATTTCTTGGATGTAACATCAGAAACACAAGTATCCATTCTACTTTCTCTTAATGTATTTTTATTTATTTTAACATCAGAAACACAAGTATCCATTCTAGTTTCTCTTAATGTATTTTTATTTATTTTCTAACTTCTTATGTTGGAAACTTAGATATTTAATGTTTCGGCTTTCTTCTTTTCTCATATATGCATTTCCATTGAAGTACAGGTAGGATTTGATACCCCACAAGCTCAGTTCTAAGTATTTTAAAATTTCCACAAGTTTTTCATTGAAATAAATTATTTAAAGTTGTAAAAATTGAAAACGTATTTGAATTAGAAAAAAATCTTTTTTATAAACTTATAAGTTGATAGTATTTGTTCATAGATTCAGGTCTACTTGTTATTGATTCTTTGAAATATATTAAACTTACTTATGGTCTTTTACTTGGTCAGTTTTTGACCACATGTGCTTGAAAAAAAATCTGTGTTCTTTAATTGCGGGGTACAAAGTTCCACATATTTCAAATAGATCATGATTTTTAAAAAAAAACTGAAGCATAGTTGATTTACTCTCTGACTTACTTCACTTAGTATGATCATCTCTAGGTCCATCCATGTTGCTGCAAATGGTATAATTTTCATTCTTTTTCTATGGCTGAGTACTAGTTCATTGTTTATATTCACCACATCTTTATCCAATCATCTGTTGATGGACACAGATCATGATAATTTATTCAGTCATTAATACAGTTCATAATTGTTCAAATCCACAGAATTGCTATTTTTTGTCTATTTGACTTATAGACAGCGTAAGATATGTATTGAACTTTTTATTATGTTAGAAAGAATATTATACTTAATCAATTTTTGCTTTATGTATTTTGAGAATATGATATTAGTTGTATACAACTTTAGAATGTTCTTGGTGAATTGAACATTTTATTATGCAGTAGTGCTCTCTGCTCCTAATAATGTCTTTTGATTTAGCATGTATTTTCTGATATAGATATAGCCATGCTAGTAGTTTTCTTTTTGATATACTGCTTTCCTATTATTTTATTTTCACCTTTTCTGTATATGTACGTTTTTAGGTATGTGTCTTAAAATATCACATTGATGCATTTTTAAAGTCCATTTTGATATTCTCTACACATATGTAAAGCCCAGACAATCGCTTTACTTCACTGAATTCTTATAACAGCTGATCATAGGTAGAGGCTATGTTTATGAGGGATGAACTATTTGGATATATTGATTAATTATAAAAATTATTCTAAGATACATCAGAAAACAATTAGTCAAGCATATTCTAGAAATGAATACTTAGTAAATATTGAGTATGTGTTTTGCGCTGTGCACCACTGCTTGCCTGCCTTTACTGATCAGGTTATGGGTGTGGTGGGGGTGTTGAAGCTAATCAATTGTAATTCTTTCTAAGAGTTAATATGAAGCAATAGTAGCTGAAGAAGGATGGTAATGAGAGAAGCACAGGAAAATATTATAGGATGATAAAATGAAACTATAAGAAACTCTTGTATAAAATGTGGTCAAGGAAGGTTACATATTTGGAAAAGGTGTATCTATTCCAAAACATTCTTGCATAACAATTCCTTTTATACTTCAGTAATTAACATTTTATAACTTGACAATACTCTGATGAAAAATTTCTGTAGTCTAAGGTCCAGGATTTTGAGTCTCTGTGGGACTGAAAGGCATTTAGAGAGCCAAATTGCTAATGAACCTAATGGCAGGGCAGGAATAGAGATGCAGACATAGAGAACGGACTTGAGGACATGGCTGGGGGCGGGGGGTGGGGAGCAGAGAGGGGGAAGCTGGGACATAGTGAAGGAGTAGCACTGATGCATACAAACTACGAAATGTAAAAAGATAGCTAGTGGGAAGCTCCTATAGAGCACAGGAGGATCAGCTTGATGCTCTGTGAAGACCTAAAGGGGTGGGATAGGGAGGTTGGAGGGAGGCTCAAAAGGGCGGGGATATGGAAGATATATGCACATATACAGCTGATTCACTTTGTTGTACAGCAGAAACTAACACAATACCATAAAGCAATTATACTCCAATAAGGAAAAAAAAAGAAAGAGATAGTCTTATGTTCTGTGGTTTTTCATTTGCTGTTACCTCCTTGTTCTCATTGAAGAGTGTTTTTGCCATGAAACCTCTAGTTAGTACTAGAGTAAAGTAATACTCTTTCCTTTCCGGCTGATTCTCAAGCATTCTAAAGTGTTGGGTTTCTTAGTTATGTCTATTGAATCATTTTAAAGCAAAATTACTTCTGCACATCCATCTAAAGTACCATCAAATCTGGTACCAAGAAGCTACTTTCTTTTCTCTGTTCTGTTCTTTTTATTCCCTGGGTGAAAATCAGTATGGACTCTGTGGCATAATTCCCAGGAAAATCCAATCAATGAAGGGCTGGCTATTCCCAAGACTCACACCAACATTTGGCCACCAAACGCTAATTAGAAGTTCTTTTTAATCTTTAGAGAAACAATATTAAGCTCTTTGTTTAGGAAATGTTTACAGTCTTAATCAGAGTGATACTGTCCTTTCCTGAACCTAGAAAAATGCTCCTGTTCAAGCACTATCACGTAAAATGTATGTAAAACAAATGTTTTACTGGTTACCAGATCCAAAACTCATCTGACCTATCCTTGGGTCTCTCTCCAGTGACTGCTCAGTAATTTCCCCCCTTTTAACTTAATCTACAGTTTAATTGTTATTTGACATATTTGTTACATATGTATTCTGGGCAAGGCATGGAAAGGAGTATCAAGATGAATAACACCATAGCTCTTGCTAAGGGTGCTGGGAAGATGACACTAAGTTGGATGGTGAATGAAGGGTGGGATTGTGTCTAGAAGAGGGTGTTCCAGGGAGGAGGCAAGGAATGATATTTTCACCTTTTCTATTCCCTTATTCTATATTTCCTTTTAGTTTTTCATGGTAGGTACATTCCTAAGTGATGTTTTCAGTTTCTGTGTTTTATAAGCTCTCAATTTCTGCCATTTGGTTCTCAGAATCCATCAAACTAACTCTTAGTTTTCTCTTTCAGAACTTATGGCTCTTTTATAATGGAAGCTTTCTATCTTCTCACACAATTTGGAGAGAATTGAGCTACCATCAGAGGAAAATAGCTTCTTTGGTCTAACTCAGGTAAGAGAGAGTTTTGGTTCTTGCTGTCATTCTTTGCAAATAGGATCAATAGCATTTTCATCACTGGATATGAGTCATTTCTAGGGCTCAGAGAAGATTCATTTGTGTTGTTTTTGATGCAACATGGATGAAGTGGACAGTGGAATGCAGTAAACTACAGTTCTCACATGAAAAACCTTACCATAGGGAAATAAGATCAGGTATAGGCAGCATGTTAGAAGTTGGGTGTCAAGTTATTGATGTCTCTTTCTGGTGTGCAAGGAGGGCAGGTCGGAGAGTTGTAGCAGTCTGGAATACTCAGGAAGCATGGCACAATTAATTGGGACATACATAACTGAAGTAAAAATCTTATGAGTGTTATTAGACGTGGATTTTATATAAACCCAGGTGATTGCATTGATTTCCTCTAAACCCTTCATGTAGAAGTGGCTCAACATGGAAATGGTTTAATTGAAAAGGGTCTGGAAAGAATACTTTGGAGGCTAGGAACTTGGAAGAGACTAGATCGTGGTGAGGATGACATAGTGGAAGTCTTGGACAGCCAGGGACAGTCTGAGAGAAGTAGATAATGAGCAGGAGTAGAAGGCAGTATGACAAGAGATGGCAGAGCAGCTGGAGATGTGGTGGTAGACACCGAAGACACTTTGCCTTCTATGAAATTCTGTCAAGTACCTTGGTAGTAAAAGCTACTTCCTCACATCCTTGAAGTTATTTTGACTTTAGGTTGTCAGTGACTTACAGAGTAGTGTGGTGAAAAACCCTGGACTCTGGAGTCAACTTCTTTTTTAAATTGATATTTTTTGTTTAAAAAGAAACATGTGCATATGGGCACCTTTTCTTTGACAAAGGAGGCAAGAATATACAAAGGAAAAAAGACAGCCTCTTCAGTAAGTGGTGCTGGGAAAACTGGACAGCTACATGTAAAAGAATGAAATTAGAACACTTCCTAACACCATACACAAAAATAAACTCCAAATGGATTAAAGACCTAAATGTATGGCCAGACACTATAAAACTCCTAGAGGAAAATAGGCAGAACACTCTATGGCATACATCAAAGCATGATCCTTTTTGACCCACCTCCTAGAATAATGGAAACAAAACCAAGAATAAACAAATGGGGCCTAATGAAACTTAAAAGCTTTTGCACAGCGAAAGAAACCATAAACAAGACAAGAAGACAACCCTCAGGATGGGAGAAAATACTTGCCAATGAAGCAACGGACAAAGGATTCATCTCCAAAATACACAAGCAGCTCATGCGGCTTAATACCAAAAAAGCCAAAAACCCAAACCACAAATGGGCGGAAGATCTAAATAGACATTTCTCCAAAGAAGACACACAGATGGCCAACAAACACATGAAAAGCTGCTCATCATCACTAATCATTAGAGAAATGCAAGTCAAAGCCACAATGAGATATCATCTCACACAGGTCAGAATGGCCATCATCAAAAAATCTAGAAACAATAAATGCTGGAGAGGGTGTGGAGTAAAGGGAACTCTCCTGCACTGTTGGTTGGAATGCAAATTGGTACAGCCACTATGCAAAACAGTTTGGAGGTTCCTTAAGAAACTAAAAATAGAACTACCATATGACCCAGCAATCCCACTCCTGGGCATATACCCAGAGAAAATCATAATCCAAAAGGAAACACGTACAATGTTCATTGCAGCACTATTTACAATAGCCAGGACATGGAAGCCACCTAAATGCCCACCAACAGATGACTGGATAAAGAAAAAGTGGCACATATATACAATGGAATATTACTCAGCCATAAAAAGGAATGAAATGGAGCTATATGTAATGAGGTGGATAGACCCAGAGTCTGTCATACAGAGTGAAGTAAGCCAGAAAGAGAAAAACAAATACTGTATGCTAACTCACATATACGGAATCTAAAAAAATGGTACTGATGAACCCAGTGACAGGGCAAGAATAAGGATGCAGATGCAGAGAATGGACTGGACGACATGTGGTTGGGGGGGCGGTGAAGGGGAAGCTGGGATGAAGTGAGAGAGTAGCATAGGCATATATACACTACAAACTGTAAAACAGATAGCTAGTGGGAAGTTGCTGTATAACACAGGGAGAGCAACTCGATGATGGGTGATGCCTTAGAGAGCCAGGACAGGGAGGGTGGGAGGGAGTCACAGGAGGGAGGGGATATGGGGTTATATGTAGAAATACAGCTGATTCACTTTGGTGTATCTGAAATCTGGTACAAGAGTTAAAGCAACCTGGTGTACCCCCCCAAAAAAAATAAAAATAAAAATAAAAAAATAAAAAAGAGTTAAAGCAATTATATTCCAATAAAGAGCTTAGAAAAAAAGAAAAAGAAAACAATGAAACAATAAATAAGATCTATAAAACCTAAAAAAAAAGTGCAAAATAGAAAATTTATGATAGTATACACAAGAGAAAAAATCACTCATAGCTCCTTCATAGAAAGCAATTGTTAAACTTTTCAACTTTTCTTCAAGTATTTTTTTATTCACTTGCATCTTTAAAACAATTGCAAGAATTGTGCTTGACTTGGAAACTTAGCTGTGCAAAATTAAGCAATTCATTTAATCTCTGAGTCCTTATTTTCTTATCTGTAAAATATGGATGTTTTATTCCTCTTTCCTCTGCTCTACGTTGCTGTTGTGCAACAAAAGTTAAGAGTTTTTAGAGGCTGTAAACTTTAAAGAAAGGAAATTAATGATATAAATTGGTATTTGCATCGTATAGGAAATTATTATTAAAACAAGATTAAAAAATAATAGCATTTATGGTAGGATACAACTTGAAGAAATTGTCTTAGTTGAAATTATGTGAGAGAATGTGAACACTCTCAAATGAGATGAGTTTATAACTCATATGGTTAATCATGAGGAACAATGATATTCTTACACACAATGTTTTATTTTCAGAGGGTATAGTACAGCCATAATATGTAATATTAAATAAGATATGATATACATAATAGTAATGTTTTCTAAGCCAATATGAGATTAGAATAAATAGAAGTATGGCTGGCAAGATTCAGGAAAAAAGTGTATTATATTTATGATTAGATAGACCCATTAACATTTTATAACCAAAATTCAGTAACACATTAAGGAAATGTAAATGATGTGTAGATAGTGAAGAGGATCACAGAACTACTAATATGTTTAAAAGAGTTGAGATGGAGATGCTATTAGTAATAAAACGTGTTTATCCTGGATATTATAAGTTTAAGGAGAGCTGTAATAGTTAAAAAAAACTATGTGGCTGAGTCACCGACCAAAAGAATTAGTTGATAATTCCTTTGGCATTTTTCCCATGTATAAAAGATCAATATCCGGTGAATAATAATAATTTCTATCTCTACTAAGGATTCAGCAGAAATAAACAGTCTTAAATAATCATCCTAAGTAAATTATGTCTGAGAGTTTGGAGAGGAGTGAGAAAGCCATTTGTGAAATCCTCAAAAGGATGCCTATAAAAGGTTGTCGAATTTATACATTTGCACATATTGAAAGTTAAGCTGCATATTGTGTATGTAGCCTTGAACTGCCTTTTCGCCTCTAAGCTACAGTGATTTAAGTCCCTCCCTATGTTAATGACTCTAGTTGTAATTTTTTTCAATTATGCCCCCCTCAGAATGCTTAGAGAAGGGGGAAATGAAATAAGATGGTCTTGCTAAGCTATCTAGAAGTGAATCAGAATAAAGTTATACTAGTATCAGAGGCTCTAATTTCTAAGCCTTTGGAGCAATTACTTTTGCCTTATGAATAGACATTACCAATAGGGAGAGAGATGACAAAGTCTTCGCACATCTTGTTACCTACAATATTTCTGAGAAAGTAGGAAATGGTGAACAGCATAAGGTGATGCGGAGAGATAAGGAGAGATAAGAAGGAGGGAAATTTAGCTATTCTGAGGCATCTGATGATCTTCATGAGTCCAGTTTAAAGAAGGTGGAGCGAACAGTTGTCAGACTGCAAGGAGTTAAGTAGGAGGTCATCGATGGGCAATAGAGTGGTCAGTATTAAGGGGGAATAAATATTTTTTCAAAATAGGAGCATAGTATAACAAAGGGAGATCAACTCAATGATGGATGATGCCTTACAGGGCCGGGACAGGGAGGGTGGAGGGGAGTCGAGGGAGGGAGGGAATATGGGGATATGTGTATAAATACAGCTGATTGACTTTGGTGTACCTCTAAAAGTGGTACAAGAGTGTAAAGCAATTATATTCCAATAAAAAAAATTCTTTATGAAAAAAAT
Source organism: Hippopotamus amphibius kiboko (assembly GCF_030028045.1). Taxonomy (NCBI): domain Eukaryota; kingdom Metazoa; phylum Chordata; class Mammalia; order Artiodactyla; family Hippopotamidae; genus Hippopotamus; species Hippopotamus amphibius. Next base: position 176,909,371 of record NC_080187.1, on the reverse strand, counting down.
AATAGAAATAGGAACATAGAGGGAGTTCATCTTGCAAAAATGGTATGGAGCCAAATTATGGAAGCACAAATTCCTAAATTAGGAATTTGTACTTTCCGAGGCAATGATAACCCCGGACATTTTTTGGTGGCAGTAGTTATATAATCAAAGTGTTACTTAGGAAGAGTAATCTGATGGCCATATGCAGTTTAGGTGGGGAGAGATCAGTTGTCCCGTATTATAGAATTACAGTAATGATTAATGAAAGCAAACAAAGATTTGAGAAGAGCAGGATGGATGAGATGCTTGCAGTATTATAATAGATCTGAAGGAAAAGCTTCATTGGGGAGTAGAGAGAAGATTATTAGTTTTATTGTAGCCATGTGAAATTTCACTAATATATAAGTATCTAAGTGATAGTGTTTAGCAGGCTATAGGAAATACGACTATGCAGTTTAGGATAGAAATAGGGGCTGAATGACCTACATTATTAGATTCAACTAGCATTTGTATGCTGGTGAAATACTAGACCTTTTCATATATATTATCTTTCACATAGTGGTCAGGTTTTTGGGGAAGGTTCAACTGAATACATAGAAACCCCATTAGGTGAAGAGAAAAAGATCTTAAATAATGTTATTATTTATATAGTGAAAAAGTGATGAAAAACCAGGGAACGACAAAAGGAGGAGTTTGAGAATTAGGACTACCAGGAGAGTTTAGTGCCACTAAGGATGTTTATAATAATATCATTACTGCTAACAGCTATTGAGTTCTTGCTATGAGTTAAATACTATTTTACGTTCTTTTCTTATAGAAATTTTTGAGGCCAGACTATTTTCATTCCAATTTAACAATGAATAAACACAAAAGATTAAATAACTTGTCCAAGGTCAGGGTAAGTGGTAGAGCATGTGGTTGAGTGAAGTTTAAACGCAGCAGTCTGGTTTGTGATTTTTTAATTTTTAACCAATATTTTACATTTCTCTCCAGATCATTAAAATTAAGAAGGAAAATGAGTAAAGTAATTTAAATAAACTACATAATACCCAAATTTGTATACTGGCAAAGATTAATAAGCTTGGATTTTATTTTAAATTCTAATTCTTTGTTATTTTGTAGAGAAAATTTCACTTATCTTTAAGATCAACTTTCATTATGGCAGAAAATTTACGAGATGAGATTAATTCTAAGTTTGGAGCCCTAAAAAAATCAAACTCTCAAGTCATCTTTTCTTTAATCACTTCATTACAAAGCAAGAAATAAGAATATTGTTATTGAGAGTTATAGTATACTCCAAACTTCAAAACCATGTTATTTACTTATTTTACAGATTTTTAAGCACTTTTCTATTATTACATTATTATTCCAACAACACCTAACAAAGAATCTAACAGTTTGTATTAGGTGGCATTTACATTCCTGGAGAGATCAGAAGGTGAAAAATATCAGATTGATTGGATACAATGAAAGAATCTTGGAAACGAACGATATAGATGATTTCTAAAGGTTCACTTCAAATACTATAATTTATATGTATAAAGCAGATAGTAAGTATATGTGAGATTAGGCTGTGTTGAGTACAGGACTGCTGGAAGAATCAGATGCTAATTTCAATAAAAAATAATAACAGCATATAAAAGGATTCACGAGTAATTTAAACAAGACCTTTTGGAGCTGACCAATTCAGGTGAATTTAAACAGAGGATGATTATTCTTGAAATGCAAATTTGAGTCTGGAAGGTTAATGGAATGGATATTAAAGCACATAGGGGACTTCCCTGGTGGCACAGTGGTTTAGACTCCACTCTTTCAATGCAGGGGGCCTGGGTTCAATCCCTGGTCAGGGAACTAGATCCCAGATGCATGCTGCAACTAAGAGTTTCCATGCCACAACTAAGAGTTCGCATGCCACAATTAAGGAGCTCATGTACCACAACTAAGACCCGGTGCAACCAAATACATAAAATATTAAAAACAATAAAGCACATGAGATAAAGATAATGAGATGGAAGTTATGATGGGAACGAGACAGGGAGGATAGACTCAGGAGGTATAATATGTAAAACAAATAGAAGTTCCAGAGGATAAAAAGGAACTGATCTAATTCAAATGGGGAGATGAAGTGAGAAGAGGGGTGTGAAGAGTATTTTAAAGGTCTCAGCTTAACTCGTGTTGGGGAAAAGTTGGAAGGAAACAAAATATATTAATAGGAAAATAACTGGCATCTTATTTTAAAATAAGAGCGCAGAAATGTATTGCTGGAAGAGATGATAAACATGAAAAGAATAGTGAAGTATACAGAACTTCCATGTTAATAAGGGAGTGATAAAATGAATACTATCTTAACCAAACCAACACAAATTAAATGTGAAAAAAGTTCTCTTTCTGCTGATGACATTATTGTAAACCAAGAAAATCCAGGACATTGCAATAAGAAACTTACACAGAATGAGGAAAGGTAGCTACATATAACAGACAGAATGAACTTTTCTTCATCCTAGCAAGAGGAATCTAGAAATGGAAATGAGAAAAGATATTCTGTTCATAATGCCAAGAAAAAAAGCTATAAAATACATAGGAATAATTTTTACAAAGAAGGTACAGATGTAGTATAAAAAGAAAGACAAAATCTTATTAAAGGACATGAAACAAGGTTTAAACAGTTGGATAGACACATGATGTTGTTAAATGGGAAGACACCGTTGTAACAATGCTACTTCATTCCAAGTTAATATATAAATTTAATGCAATTAAAATCAAGAAGTCCAATGGAATTTTTTGGGGGGATTGGATAAAATGATCTTAAAGTTTACATGGAATAATATATACTCAAGAATTGCCAAGAAAGCATGACAAAATAATAACAGGGAAGAAGGAACTAGCTTTATCAGGTGACATAGTATAAATTCACTGTTATTAAATACTCTGATATTTCTACAGAAATAGACAAATATATCTGTGGAAACAGAAGAAAGAATTTAGAAGCAGGTTCCAAAATATCTGAAAATTTAGCAAAATGCAAAGATGGTAATTAAATTCAGTGGGGAAATTGGGCCATTTGACACATGGTGCCATTACAATTCTATTATACCTGGACGAAATTAAAAGTGGACTTATATTTTATTTTATTTTATTTTATTTTATTTTATTTTATTTTTTTTGGCACACGGGCTTAGTTGCTCCATGGCATGTGGGATCTTCCTGGAGCAGGGATCAATCCTGTGTCCCCTGCATTGACAGGCGGATTCTTAACCACTGCGCCACCTAGGAAGCCCTGGACTTATATTTTAAAACATATACAAAGTAATAGAGCACAGTCCTAAATAGAAAACAAAAATAATGAAATATTGAAAGAAAATCTAACGGTGTATATGTATGATCCAGGAGGAAGGGAGAGCTTAACTAAGACTAAATTCAGTAGTTATAAGACAAGTAAGAGCTATATTTAATCATATAACAAGTAAAAACTTGGGTATAGAAAAGAAACAATAAAAAAATAGTTAATTTAGAAAAATATAAGAAATGACAAAAACTTCATATCTACAATATAAAAAGAGCTCTTACAAATGACAAGAAAAAGCACAATAGGAAATAGGAAAATACATGGAAAGGTAATTCACAGAGGAGCACAGCCAAATTGCAAGAAAACATGTTCAAATTTGTTGGTTGTCAGGGAATGAAAATTAGAGTAGCAATGAGCTTTACTTTACTTTACTTTACACCCACTATACTGGCAACAACATAAAAAGCGTTAACATTTATTCTTGTGGAAATAGGTCTCATTACACCTTTTGGGAAGGTAATCAGGCAAAACTACCAAAATCAAAAATATATGTACTTTGACTCAGGAATCCCATCCTGAGAATTCATGTCATAGAAAGAAAAACATTAATACAAAAGGATGTATGTAAATATAAAGATACTTGTTTGCAGCACTGTTTGTAGGGCCCCCAAAATTAGAGACTAGGTAAATGTTTATTAATAGGGAAATTAGTAAATAAATTATGGTCTAGCCACAATGTGAATTAGGCAGCCTTTAAAAAGAATAAATTAGAGCACTTCTCCAGACAGTTTTCTGTACTTTTTAATATATGTTTCCATTCTGTGGCATATTTCAGTATCGAAATTTGGACATACAAATCTATTTCCTGATTCACCTCTATCTTAAAAAAATTTCTAAACTATCATTATTATTATTATTATTATTATTATTTTGGCTGCAATGTGTGGCTTGCGGGATCTTAGTTCCCCCACCAAGGATGGAACCCACGCCCCCTGCAGTGGAAGCACGGAGTCTTAACGAGGGGGCCACCAGGGAAGTCCCATGATTCACCTCTCTTTAAATTCTTAGGTGCCTTTGGCTACATTTTCCCTTCTTGATTATATACTAAAGCCCAAACTAAATTTGAGGTACTTGATTAAATGATACCAAAGACAGAAAACTTCTGATTCAGGCTCTTTGTTGTACTTGTAGTGTATAAGCTCTAAGGAACTCTGTGCAACAGCAAGGTGATCTTCAGTTTTTGCAATTTTTGCGAGAACTTTCCTTTCAACTTACAGATTATGTTTTCCTCCCCCTTATGCTCTTCAGGTAACTTCAGGGTCAACCTAGCGCACGAAGTTGATGGATGGAGGAAATCGCTCTCTGGTGTCTGAATTTTTGCTGCTGGGACTCGCCAGTTCTTGGGAGATTCAGATTCTTCTTTTTCTATTTTTCACAACATTTTATATAGCAAGTATCCTGGGAAACCTTCTCATTGTGCTCACAGTTCTCTCAGACCATCATTTACATTCCCCCATGTACTTTTTGTTGGCAAATCTCTCCTTCATTGACACAGGTGTTTCCAGCATTGCAACCCCCAAGATGATTTTTGACCTTTTCAGAACACATAAAGTCATCTCCTTGAAAGGGTGCATTACTCAGATGTTCTTTATTCACACTGTTGGGGGTACAGAGATGGTGCTGCTCATAGTCATGGCCTATGACCGATACGTTGCTATCTGTAAGCCCCTCCACTACCTGACCATCATGAGCCTAAGAACATGCATTTCTCTTTTGGCCGTTGCTTGGACCATTGGACTCATCCACTCTGTGGCCCAGCTGGCTTTTGTTGTAAACTTACCCTTTTGTGGTCCCAACAAAATGGACAGCTTTTATTGTGATTTTCCTCGGTTCATCAAACTTGCATGTACAGACACGTACAGACTGGAGTTTCTGGTCACTGCCAACAGTGGCTTCATCTCCATGGGCACCTTCTTTATCCTGATTGTGTCTTACATCTTCATCCTGGTCACGGTTCGCAAACACTCTCCAGGTGGTTCATCCAAGGCCCTCTCCACCCTCTCAGCTCACATCACAGTGGTGGTCTTTTTCTTTGGCCCTTGCATTATTGTCTATGTGTGGCCATTCCCTACCTTACCCATAGATAAATTTTTAGCTATCTTTGATGCCCTTATTACTCCTTTTATGAATCCTATTATCTATACATTTAGAAACAAGGAGATGAAGGTGGCAATGCAAAGACTGGTAAGCTTTTAAGTTTCAGGAATAGTTCTTTCATGCATAATCCAAGAAATTCTGATTGATCTTGAGTATTCTTGGAAATTACTTTCTTTGATTACACTTTTCACAAATCTTTCCAGTGTAGTTACTAATTTCCAATATTGACTTGTGAAATCCCTCCCCAAGGACTCTGTTCTGAGCTGGTCAGTTTTTCACAGGTACCCTTGTTCTAAGGAAACTGAAAATATTAGAGAGGAGTGAATTCAGCACTGGAATATAATGTCCTTATTAGTTTTTATTGAAGATGTTGGTAAAGGCTGAAATCTCACATACTGGGCACATTTTCCATTAAAAGAAAATGTTGGATACTATCCTGTTTTGTAGCAATTCTCTACCAAAAGATGTATCTGTTCCAACATACACATGTACCAATATTGAAGCCCTCTGAGTTTCTCAGTGTCTATATACCTGGAGGAAAAAACAAAATGAAGAAAATTGCCTAGGTAGCTTTGAGAATTTGACACTTCTAACATTTGGATTTGGGCATCCACACTTGGATATAATTAATAATAAGATTTTAAAATTTATTTAGGATAGGAAGGTGAAATTTGGGATAACTCAGAGTGACAACTCAGGAGACATTAATATCATTAATTAATCAAATGTTTTGAGACCAGGTGATGTAAATTCCTATACTCCTCAGTGTGTATGGTTACTTCCGAAACATTACCTCCTAAACAATAGTGAGAAGTTTATATGGCAAAGATAACTATGTGAATACTAAATGATTATAAATGGATTGAATATTTTGCAGATAAAAAGACACAATACTGAATGAAAAAGCAAAAGATTTCTATATTATGAGAAGAAAGTAATACCTAAATAAAAACAAAGTATAGAAATTACAAAAGAAAATTTATTACAAAATTGTGTAAATGAAGATATATAAAAGCTATAATAGGGACTTCCCTGGTGGCACAGTGGATAAGATTCTGCACTTCCAATGCAGGGTCCCGGATTCAATACCTGGTCATGGAACTAGTTCTCACATGCATGCCTCAACTAAGAGTTTGCATGCCACAACAAAGGAGCCCACCTGCCACAATTAAGACCTGGCACAACCAAATAAATAAATTAATAAATATTTAAAAAAATCCCTAAAAGCTATAATGAAGGAATGTATTAAACTTTTCATGTGATAAAATAATACAAGTATTAAAAAATAAATACACCATTTGGAAATAGTATAAATAACTATTCAAAGAGTATCTCACTTTTTTAAATAAAGTTTGTTTTTATTATTTATTTTTTTAATTGGAGTATAGTTGATATACAATATTGTGTTCATTTCAAGTGTATAGCATAGTGCTTTTTCAGATTATGTTCCATTATAGGTTATTACAAGATACTGGGTGTAATTCCCTGTGCTATACAGTAAATCTTTGTTGTTTATCTATTCTGTGTATAATAGTTTGTATCTCTTAATCTCATAGTCATAATTTGTTCCTCCCCTCATCTTTGGTAAATATAAATTTATTTTCTGGGTCTGTGAGTCTGTTTCTGTTTTGTATACAGATTCATTTGTACTATTTTTTAGATTCCACATATTAGTGATATCATTGTATTTGTCTTTCTCTTACACTTCACTAAGCATAATAGTCTTTAGGTCCATCCATGTTGTTGCAAATGGCAGTATTTCATTCTTTTTTATGGCTGAGTAATATTCCACTGCATATAAATATATCACATCTTCTTAAGCCAATCATCTGTTCTTGGGCACTTTGGGTTGCTTCCTTGACTGACTATTGTAAATAGGGCTACTATGAACTTTAGCATATATGTAGCTTTCTGAATTGGAGTTTTCAATTTTTCTGGATATATACCCAGGACTGGAATTGCTGCATCATATAGTAGTTCTGTTTGTAGTTTCTTAAAGGAATCTCCATAGTACCAATTTACATTCCCACCAACAGAGTAGGGGCAGGATTCCTTTTTCTCCACACCCTCTCCAACATTTATTGTTTGTAGATTTTTTTAAAGCCCTTTATTGGAATATAATTGCTTTATACTGTTGTGCCAGTTTTTGCTGTACAACAAAGTGAACCAACTGCATCTACACATATATCCCCATATCCCCTCCCTCCTTCACACCTTCCTTATCCCAGCCCTTTAAGTCTTCACCCATCATCGACTTGATCTCTGTGTTATGCAGCTGCTTCCCACTAGCTATCTATTTTACATTTGGTAGTGTATATATGTCAATGCTACTCTCTCACTTTGTCCCAGCTTCCTCTTGGCCGCTCCCCCGCCCCCAAGTCCTCAAGTCTGTTCTCCACATCTGCAACTTTATTCTTACCCTGTCACCGGGTTCATCAGTACCATTATTTTAGATTCCATAAATATGAGTTAGTACACAGTATTTGTTTTTCTCTTTCTGACTTAGTTTACTCTGTATGACAGACTCTAGGTCCATCCACCTCACTACAAATAACTCTATTTCATTCCTTTTTTATGGCTGAGTAATATTACAATGTGTATATGTGCCACATCTTTATGCATTCATCTGTTGATGGGCATTTAGGTTGCTTCCATGTCCTGGCTATTGTAAATAGTGCTGCGATGAACATTGTGGTACCTGTGTCTTTTTGGATTATGATTTTCTCTGGGTATATGCCCAGGAGTGGGATTGCTGGGTCATATGGTAGTTGTATTTTTAGTTTCTTAAGGAAACTCCGAACTGTTTTCCATAGTGGCTGTACCAATTTACATTCCCACCAACAGTGCAGGAGGGTTCCCTTTTCTCTGCACTCTTCCCAGCATTTGTTGTTTTTTTTTTGATGATGGCCATTCTGACCAGTGTGAAGTGAGACCTCATTGTGGCTTTGACTTGCATTTCTCTAATGATTAGTGATGATGAGCAGCTTTTCATGTGTTTGTTAGCCATCTGCATGTCTTCTTTGGAGAATTGTCTATTTAGGTCTTCCTCCCATTTGTGGAATGGGTTATTTGCTTTTTTGGTATTAAGCTGTATGAGCTGCTTGTATATTTTGGAGATGAATCCTTTGTCAGTTGCTTCATTGGCAAATATTTTCTCCCATTCTGAGGGTTGGCTTCTTGTCTTGTTTATGGTTTCCTTCACTGTGCAAAAGCTTTTAAGTTTCATTAGGTCTCACTTGTTTATTTTTTATTTTATTTCCGTTATTTTAGGAGGTGGGTCAAAAAGGATCTTGCTTTGACGTATGTCATAGAGTGTTTTGCCTATGTTTTCCTCTAAGAGTTTTATAGTGTCTGGCCTTCCATTTTGGTCTTTAATCCATTTTGAGTTTATTTTTGTGCATGGTGTTAGGAAGTGTTCTAATCTCATTCTTTTACATGTAACTGTCCAATTTTCCCAGCACCACTTATTGAAGAGGCCGTCTTTTCTCCATTGTATATTCTTGCCTCATATGTGAAAGATAAGATGCCCATATGTGCATGGGTTTATCTCTGGGCTCTCTATTCTGTTCCATTGATCTACATTTCTGTTTTTGTGCCAGTACCATACTGTCTTGATCACTGTAGCCTTGTAGTATAGTTTGAAGTCGGGAGCCTGATTCCTCCAGCTCTGTCTTTCCTTCTCAGGATTGCTTTGGCTATTCAGGGTCTTATGCATTTCCATACAAGTCATAAAATTTCTTATTCCAGTTCTGTGAAAAATGCCATTGGTAATTTGATAGGGATTGTGTTGAATCTGTAAATTGCTTTGGGTAGTATAGTCATTTTCAATGTGTTGATTCTTCCAATCCAAGAACATGGTATGTCCCTCCATCTGTTTGTGTCATCCTTGATTTCTTTCATCAGTGTCTCATAGTTTTCTGTATACAGGTCTTTTGCCTCCTTAGGCAGGTTTATTCCTAGGTATTTTACTGTTTTTGTTACAGTGGTGAATGGGATTGTTTCCTTAATTTCTCTTTCTGCTCTTTCATTGTTAGCATATAGGAATGCAAGAGATTTCTGTGCATTAATTTTGTATCATGCTACTGTACTAAATTCATCCATTAATGCTAACACTTCCAAAACTATGTTGAATAATAATGGTGAGAGTGGGCACCCTTGTTTTGTTCTTGTTCCTAGACGGAATGCTTTCAGTCTTTCACCATTGAGAATGATGTTTGCTGTGGGTTTGTTGTATATGGCCTTTATTATGTTAAGGTAGGTTCCCTCTCTGCCCACTTTCTGGAGAGTTTTTATCATAAATGGTTGTTGAATTTTGTCAAAAGGTTTTTCTGTGTGTATTGAGATGATCATATGGTTTTTATTCTTTAGTTTGTTGAATGGTGTATCACATTGATTGATTTGGAGGTATTGAAAAATCCTTGCAACCCTGGGATAAATCCCACTTGATCATGGGATTTAATGTGCTGTTGGATTTGGCTTGCTAGTATTGCACACCAAAAAACTACAACAGATACACACACAAAGAAGAAAAAGTAACCCAGACACAACACTAAAGATGGTCATAAAACCACAAGAGAACAAAAGAGGAAAAGAAGAAAAAACACCTACAAAAATGAACCCAAAACAATTAAGAAAATGGCAATAGGAACATTCCTATCCATAATTATCTTAAATGTAAATGGACTTAATGCTCCTACCAAAAGATACAGACTGGCTGAAAGGATAAAAAAGCAAGACCCATATATATGCTGTGTATAAGAGACCTACTGTAGGCCTAGAGACACATACAGACTTAAAGTGAGGGGATGGAAAAAGATATTCCATGCAAATGGAAGTCAAAAGAAAATGGGACTTCCTTTGTGGACCAGTGGTTAAGACTCTGCACTTCCAATTGAGGGGGCCTGAGTTTGATCCCTGGTCAGGGAATTAGATCCCACATGCTGCAACTAAAGATCCTGCATGCCTCAATGAAGTTTCCACACACGGTAACGAAGATCCTGTGTGCCACAACTAAAAGATCCTATGTGCTGCAATTAAAAAGATACTGTGTGCCCCAACTAAGACCTCATGCAGCCAAGTTTAAAAAAGAAAGAAAAAAGAAAGCAGGAGTAGTAATACTCATATCAGACAAAATAGACTTTAAAATAAAGATAGCTACAAGAGACAAGGAAGTATACTACATAATGATCAAGGAATCAATCCAAGAAGAAGATATAACAATTGTAAATATCTATGCACCCAACATAGGAGAACTTCAATATATAAGGAAATGCTAATAGCCATAAAAGGAGAAATCGACAGTAACACAATAATAGTGGGGGTCTTTAACACTCCACTTACACCAATGGACAAATCATCCAGACAGAAAATTAATAAGGAAACCCAGTTCTTAAATGATACAATAGATCAGAGAGACTTAATTGATATTTATAGGACATTCCATTTGAAAGCAGCAGAATATACATTCTTCTCAAGTGCACATGGAACATTCTCCAGGATTGACCACATGCCAGGCCACAAAGCGAGCCTCAGTAAATTTAAGAAAACTGAAATCATACCAAGCATCTTTTATGACTACAACACTATGAGATTAGAAATAAAGTATAAGAACAAAACTGTAGAAATCACAAACACATGGAGGCTGAAAATACGCTCCTAAACAACCAATGGATCACTGAAGAAATCAGAGATGAAATAAAAAAAATATCTACAGCCAAATGAAAATGAAAGCACAGTGATCCAAAAGTTATGGAACTCAGCAAAAGCAGTTCTAAGAGGGAAGTTTATAGCACAATCTTACCTCAAAAACAAGAAACATCTCAAATAGACAACCTAGCCTTACACCTAAAGCAACCAGAGAAAGAACAAACAAAATCCTAAAGTTAGTAGAGGAAAGAAATCATAAAGATCAGAGCAGAAATAAATGAAATAGAGACAAAGAAAACAATAGCAAAGATCAATGAAACTAAAAGCTGGTTCTTTGAAAATATAAACAAAATTGATAAACCTTTAGCCAGACTCATCAAGAAAAAAAGGGAGACACCTTAAATCAATAAAATTAGAAATGAAAAAGAAGATACAACTGACACCAAATACTAAGGATCACAAGAGACTACTGGAAGCAAGTATATGCCAATAAAATGGACAAGTTGGAAGAAATGGACAAATTCTTAGAAAGGTACAGTCTCCCAAAACTGAACCAGGAAGGAATAGAAAATATGAACCAGCCAACACAAGCACTGAAATTAAAACTGTGATAAAAAAAACTCCTCCCAAATAAAAGTTAAGGACTTGATGGCTTCACACGTGAATTCTATCAAACATTTAGGGAAGAGCTAACACCTATCCTTCTGAAACTGTTCCAAAGCATTTCAGAGGAAGGAAAACTCCAAAATTCATTCTACAAGGCCACCATCACCCTGATACCAAAACCAGACAAAGATATCACAAAGAAAGAAAATTACAGGGCAATATCACTGATGAACACAGACACCAAAATCCTCAACAAAATATTAGCAAACAGAATTCAACAGCACATTAAGAGGACCATACACCATGAGCAAGTGGGATTTATCACAGGGATGCAAGGATATTTTAATATCCACAAATCAATCAGTGTAATACACCACATCAAGAAACTGAAGAATAAAAACTATGTGATCTTCTCAATAGATGCAGAGAAAGCTTTTGACAAAATTCAACACCCATTTATCATAAAAACTCTCCAAAAAGTGGGCATAAAGGGAATGTCTCAACATAATAAAGGCCATATACAACAAACCTACAGCTAACATCATACGGAATGGTGAAAAGCTGAAAGCATTTCCATTAAGATCAGGAACAAGAAAAGGAAGTACACTCTCAGCATTTTATTCAACATAGTTTTGGAAGTCCTCGCTATGGCAATCAGAGAAGGAAAAGAAATAAAAGGAATGTAAACTGGAAAAGAAGTAAACCTATCATTGTTTACAGATGATATGATACTATACATAGAAAATCCTAAAGATGCTACCAGAAAACTACTAGAGCTCATCAATGAATTTGCTAAAGTTGCAGGTTACAAAATTAATACACAGAAATGTGTTGTATTTCTATACACTAACAATGAAAGATCAGAAAGAGAAATTCAAGAAACAATCCCATTTATGACTACATCAAAAGGAATAAAATACCTTGGAATAAACCTACCTAAGGAGACAAAAGACCTGTACTCTGAAAACTATAAGACTGATGAAAGAAATCGAAGACAATACAAACAGATGGAAAGACATACCATGCTCTTGGATTGGAAGAATCAATATTGTCAAAATGACTATACTACCCAAGGCAATCTACAGATTCAATGAAATCCCTATCAAATTACCAATAGCATTTTTCACAGAACTAGAATAAAAAAACCTTAAAATTTGTATGGAGATACAAAAGACCCCAAATAGCCAAATAATCTTGAGAAAGAAAAATGGAGCTGGAGATATCAGGCTCCCTGACTTCAGACTATATTACAAAGCTATAGTCATCAAAACAATATGGTAGGGCTTCCTAGGTGGCGCAGTGGTTGAGAATCCGCCTGCCAATGCAGAGGACACAGGTTCAATCCCTGCTCCAGGAAGATCCCACATGCCATGGAGCAGGTAAGCCCATGCGCCAAAAAAAAAAAAAAAAAAAAAAAAACAACAAAAAAACAATATGGTACTGGCACAAAATAGAAATATAGATCAACAGAACAGGATAGAAAGTCCAGGAATAAATCCATGCACGTATGGTCAATTAATGTATGACAAAAGAGGCAAGACTATACAATGGTGGAAAGACAGTCTCTTCAATAAATGGTGCTGGGGAAACTGGACAGCTACATGTAAAAATGAAGTTAGAACATTCTTTAACACCATACACAAAAATAAGCTTGAAATGGATTAAAGAGCTAAATGTGAGACCAGAAACTTTAAAACTCTTAGAGGAAAACATAGGCAGAACACTCTCTGACATAAATCGCAGCAATATCTTTTTCAATCTGTCTCCCAGAGTAATGGAAATAAAAACATAAATAAACAAATGGGACCTACTTAAACTCAAAGGCTTCTGCAGAGCAAAGGAAATCATAAATGAAACAAAAAAACAACCCATACACTGGGAGAAAATGTTTGCAAATGATGTGAACGACAAGGGATTAGTTTCCAAAATTTACAAACAGCTCATGCAGCTTAATATCATCAAAACAAACAACCCAATCAAAAAATGGGCAGAAGACCTAAATAGATAGTTCTCCAAACAATACATACAGATGGCCATGAGGCACATGAAAAGATGTCCAACATCACTATTAGAGAAATGCAAATCAAAACTACAATGAGATATCACCTCACACCAGTCAGAATGGCCGTCATCGAAAAATCCACAAACAATTAATGCTGGAGAGGGTATGGAGAGAAGGGAACCCTCCAACGCTGTTGGTGGGAATGTAAATTGATATAGCCACTGTGGAGAACAGTATGGAGGTTCCTTAAAAATTAAAAATAGAGCTAGCATATAATCCTGCAATCCTACTCATGGACATATCTGGAGAAAAACATGGTCTGAATGAATACTTACACCCCAGCACTCACTGGAGCATTGGTTACAATTGCCAAGACATGGAAGCAACCTAAATGCCCATCACAGAGGAATGAATAAAGAAGATGTGGTACATATATACAATAGAATATTATTCAGCCTTTAAAAAGGACAAAGTAATGCCATTTGCAGCAACATGAATGGATCTAGAGATTGTCATACCGAGTGAAATAAGTCAGACAGAGAGAGGGAAATATTGTATGATATTGCTTATATGCAGATTCTAAAAAGAAATGATATAAATGAACTTATTTACAAAACAGGAACATAGACTTAGAGAATGAAATTATGGTTACAAGGCAGGGATGGGTGGGGGAAAGGGATAGCTAAGGAGTTTGGGATTGACAGGTACACACTGCTATATTTAAAATGGATAACCAACAAGGACCCACTACATAGCACAGGGAACTCTGCTCAATATTATGTAAAAACTAAAATGGGAAAAGAATTTGAAAAAGAATAGATACATGTATATGTATAACTGTGTTACTTTGCTGTACAGCTGAAACTATCACATAACTGTTAATCAACTACACTACAATATAAAACAAAAAGTTAAAAAAATAAATAAAGAAAAAACAACCCCCCCCAAAAACTAAAAAAACAAAAAACCCCCAAAAAACAAAAAAACAAAAAGCCAACCAAACTTGTTTTTAAAACTTTCTCATAATCTCCATATCTAAATCTAATGATCCACTCTTAGTCCCCATCTTTAAGCCCAGATATTTACTCCAATCTTCATACACATTTTCTTCACTTGGCTTCCCTGGTACAACACAATCCTGGTTTTTTTCTATGTCTCTGATAGCTCCTTCTCAGTTTTCATTAATTATTATTCACTTTCTTTCTGACTCTTCATCTTTGACAATGCCCAATGCTAGGGTCAGGTCTTTAACTTCATGTATTTTCTTTTTTCTTTTTTTTTAAGTGTACAATTTGACATTTTTTTTTTATTAGTGATGTATATATGGCAATCCCAATCTCCCAATTCATTCTCCCCCAATCTCCCATGAACTTCATGTATTTTCTATCCATATTCATTCTCTAGGTTATCTCGCCTAGTACCAGATCTTTAAATAATATCTATGTGCCAATCTCTTGCTCAGATTTTTACTAGGTATATCAGACTTGCCTATCCAGATGCCTACTTTAGATTTCACTTGTGTACCCTATAAACATCTTGGAAGTAATGTGTACCAAGTTGAGCTCCTGGTCTTATCTACTCCTCCATCTTTTTTTTTAAGCTCTTTATTGGAATATAATTGCTTTACACTCTTGTACCAGTATTCCCCCATCTTAAGTGACGACAAATCCATACTTCCAGTGGCTCAAGTAAAAAAAATTTGGAGTCATTTCTCTCACATCCAGTATTCCAACAATAGGCAAATCCTATTAGCTAACCTTTTAAAATCTCACCACTGACATTTTACCATGTGCATTGGTACCCAAGCCACCATCTCTCTCTCTCCCCTTAATTTCTGTAATAGACTACTAACTTATCACTGTTGAGATCACCCCTCCCCAGACTATTTTCAGCAGAACAACCAGACAGAAAAAGAACTTAAAATGTAAGTGGTAACATGTCACCTCTTTTCTCAAAACCCTCCAGTGGTCCCTCCTTCCTCAGAGTAAAATTCTTTACAATGATCTAGAGAATCCTACATGATTTGAACTCCCTCTATCTCATTGTAGTTTCTCCCACTATTTTCCCACCTTTTACGCTGACAAAGTCACAGTGGACTTCTTGATGTTTCTTGAACACACCAGGCACATTAGGCCTTTGTGCTGGCTATACCCTCTGTCTGGGATGCTCTTCCCCTCTCATGGCTGCATTACTAACTCAGATAGCTATACCAAGCTTTGTTCAATGATACCTTCCCAATGATGCCTATCCTAACTACTCTATATAGAAGTCCAACCCACTCTTCCAACTCTTGGAGTTTCAATCCAACTTTATCTACTCTATTATATTGCTATTGCACTTATTTCTTTTTTTTTAAAATAAATTTATTTATTTATTTTTAATTTATTGGCTGCTTGGGTCCTTGTTGCTGTCTGTGGGCTTTCTCTAGTTGCAGAGAGCAGGGGCTACTCTTCATTACGGTGTGTGGGCTTCTCATTGCGGTGGCTTCTCTTGTTGCAGAGCATGGGCTCTAGGTACATGGGCTTCAGCAGTTGTGGCACGTGGGCTCAAAAGTTATGGTCATGGGCTCTAGAGTGCAGGCTCTATAGATGTGACACATGGGCTCAGTAGCTCCATGGCATGTGGGATCTTCCTGGACCAGGGCTTGAACCCATGTCCCCTGCATTGGAAGGCACATTCTTAACCACTGTGTCACCAGGGAAGCCCACGCTTATTTCTTTTTAACTTACTACAAAATTTGCTTGTTTACTTTGCTAACTACTTATTGTCTAAATAGCTCTATGAGAGCATAAGCTTCACAATGGTAGAAATTATTTTTTAAATATTTTATTTACTGATGTATAGCAAAAGCCTGCAGTAATGCCTGGCACTTAGTAGACACTCAATATTTACTGCATAAGTAAAAAATTGAGGGGGGAGGGAGTGGAAGAGGGATAGGGTGAGGGAGAGGGAGAGAATCACTCGAGTTTCTTATTTTCATGACTGGATAGATGGTGGTGGAAGACAACACAGTTTTCAGTGATGATCATGAGTATCATTTTGAATCTATTCAAACGATGTATGAAGCACCCAAGAGGAGATGTCAGAATATATATTACCTATGGATCTAGATCCCAGAAGAGACAAGGGATAAAATGGGTACAAATTATAAGGGAAATGATTATTCACTAAAAGGAGCTAAGAAAATTAATGAGCAAATTTGAAAACTTCAGATCTCCTATTATTTGCACCAAAAAAATTAACAGATGGATACAGTATTTTAGAAATACATGGAAACACAAAAGACCCCAAACAGCCCAAAAAACCTTGAGAAAGAATGGAGCTGGAGGAATCATGGTCCCTCGCTTCAGACTATACTACAAAGGTACAGTAATCAAAACAGTAAGGTACTGGCACAAAAACAGACATACAGATCAATGAAACAGGATAAAAAGCTCAGAAATATACCTATACACTTATGGTCAGTTAATCTATGACAAAGGAGGCAAGAATATACAGTGGAGAAAAGATAGTCGCTTCAATAAGTGGTGCTGGGAAAACTGGACAGCTACATGTAAAAGAATGAAATTAGAACAGTTCTCTAATACCATATACAAAAGTAAACTCAAAATGGATTAAAGACCTAAATGTAAGACCGGATACTGTGAAACTCCTAGAAGAAAACATAGGCAGAACACTCTTTGACAAACTCAGCAATAATTTTTGGATACATATTCTAGAGTAATGGAAATAAAAGCAAAAATAAACAAATGGAACCTAATTAAAATTAAAAGTTTCTGCACAGCAAAGGAAACTATAAAGAAAGTGAAAAGACAATCTACAGAATGGAAGAAAGTATTTGCAAATAATGTTACCAACAAGGGATTAATTTCCAAAAAATACAAACAGCTCATGCAGCTTAATATCAAAAAAAGAAAAACAACCCAATTGAAAAATCGGCAGAAGATCTAAAAAGACATTTCTCCAAAGAATACACACAGATGGCTAAAAAAGCATATGAAAAGATGCTCAACATCACTAATGATTAGAGAAATGGAAATCAAAACTACAATGAGGTACCACCTTACACCTGTCACAATGGCCATCATCAAAAAGTCTATGAATAATAAATGCTGGAAAGGGTGTGGAGTAAAGGGAACACTCCTACACTGTTGGTGGGAATGTAAATTGTTCCAGCCACTATGGAAAGCAGAATAAAGGTTCCTTCAAAAAAACAAAAATAGAGTTACCATATGATCATACAATCCCACTCCTGGGCATATATCTGGAGAAAACTCTAATTCAAAAAGATACATGCACCCAAATGTTCATAACAGCACTATTTACAATAGCCAAGACATGGAAGCAACCTAAATGTCCATCAATAGATAAATGGATAAAGGAGATGTGATATATATGTATATGATGGAGTATTACTCAGCCATAAAAAATTAAATAATGTCATTTCCAACAATATGGATGAACCTAGAGATTATCATGTTAAATGAAGTCAGAGAAAGACAAATGTCATATGATGTCACTTACATGTGGAATCTAAAATAATGATACAAATGAACTTATTTACAAAATAGCAACAGACTCACAGACATAGAAATGAAACTTATAGTTACCAAAGGGGAAAGGTAGGGCGGGGAGAGATAAATTAGGAGTTTGGGATTAACATATACACACTGCTATATATAAAATAGGTAAACAACAAAAACCTACTGTATAGCACAGGGAACTATACTCAATATCTTGTAATAACCTACAGTGAAAAATAATATATATATGCATGTATATATATAAAACTGAATCACTTTGCTGTACAGTTGAAACTAACCAACACTTTAAATTAACTATACTTCAATAAAAATACATATTCATAAATACTGATAAGGTACTGGAATGGAAAAGAGGTAAGGAATAAAAGTGAAGTCACAATTTACTAGCTCTGTGGAGCTGATGTCACAAAAAGTTACAACTTTAATGCTGCAGAATATGATAAGTAAAAAGGAAACAACAATTTGGGAGGGACATTTTGAACACAAATATAATAAACTAGTTAATGTCTTTAACATATACCTGAGACTGATAAATCAATATGAAAAAACTAATATTTCACATATGAGGGTATGGAGGAGAACACCACAACAAAGGATATTCATTTCTAATTCAATAAGAAAAAACTTCTGACAACTTTTTTGCCAGCCCTGTATCAGTTTTCTCCTTCCACTGATGGCTGTACCCCACTTCCCCGATTTGGGAAATGCTCCTCCTCAAATTCACATAGTTCTCTGGAGGTTGTTAACCAGATAACCTTGGCCCCTGCCACTAGGGTGGGCACGTGTCCAGACCTGGCCCATGAGAGACCAGCATGGAGCTAAAACAATGTCAACTAGAATCCTTTCATTGTGTTTTAATGCTGATGCTAGGAAAGAAAACCTTTCCCTTTTCTACGGGGTTGCTTTGCTGGAATGATTTAAACGTTGAGTTATTTTCAGCCTCTCCTCTCTCCCCACACCATACATAAAAAAGTTTGTGTGCAAAAGAAGAAAATAAGACCAATGTACAGAGATAAACAAAGTCAATAGATAGAGAGGGAGGAGAGAAAGAAAGGGAGAAAGGAGCAAGCGAAAGGGCGTGAATGAGAGAGCAAAATCCAAAAGTGTGAAAGTGAGTGACTCCTTGGAGTCCCTGAGGCTGGCTCCAGTACTGGACATCCCAGTGACCTCAGTTAATAAGTTCCTTTTTTTAAAAATTTGGTTTTTTAATTTTAAATTGTGATAAAAACCACACACACACAACATACAATTTACCATCTTCACGATTTCTAAGTGTACAATTCAGTACGTTAAGTATATTCACACTGCACAAGAGATCTCTAGACCTTTTTCTCCAGAATGACTAAAATTTTACGTTTCTTTTTTGTTTTACTTATTTTAGGCTTGATTTATTGGATTCCTGCCATGTGTAATTCAAAGATTTCAGATTAATAACATGTGGAAAGGTACAAGCATAAAAAAATCAAAGAAATTTAAAATAATATTTAATCTTCTTTGTCTTTTAAATTGATAAATATTGTAAATAAATGATTATATTCAGTGTTTGGGAGGGGTACTTTAATGGATATACTTCTCATCAGGCACAAATCTCGAGAGAAATGATAATATAAATAGCGTTTAAAATACTATTATACCCTATTAATTCCAAATGTATCAATCTGCAAAGGAAGTCATCTGAAATACAGAGAGAGGTATATGAAAGAATTTTCAAGGCAGAGAAAAAAACTGAAGATAATCTTACTGACCAAGAAAAGAGGAATAACAAATATAATTATGATATAGTCATGCAGTGCAATATGATGATTGTGTTTAAGATTATTTCCTTTTTATTTTAAATCTTATATAAGATTTTTTTCTGCTATAATATTTAATACTGTGAGAGAATTTTCAAAATATAATATTTATCAAAAAGGCAGAATAAAAATGAAGAGACCATAAAATCCTAATTTTGTAAATATGTGTTTATATTTCAGTATAGAACAACACCAGAAATAGATATACTAAGATGTTACTGCTATCTCCATATGGTGATTTTATGGGTGATTTCTATTTTTTTCATTTCTAATTTCCAAATAAATTTTACATAATGAACATATTTTCTTTTTATAAGAAGACAATATTTTCTTAAAGAAACAAGAAAACAGTGGAGGATTTCACATCAGAATTAACTGAAAATCCAGGGTCCTTAGAATCAGAGGTGTATTTGTCAATACCTTTTTGATTGTAGATGATAGAACTACAACTTAAACAAATTTAGGGAAGGGGATGGGTGTACTGGCTCATTTATTAGCTCAGCTAGTGACCAAACTGAGAGCATGGCAAGAATGAAGCTGAATACCCAAGACAGCTGGAACCAAGAACTTGAATGTCGCCAAGCTTCTGTCTTTAAATCCTACATCTTCTTCTCTACCATATCTTTAAAAAATTATCGCAGATTCAATTTCTGATGGCAAGAAATATGACTGCCAGCAGTTTCTACACATCACAGCTCCAAAAGGGACTGAGGCTTGCTTTCTCCCTATTCTCAAGTCCAACATCCTGGGGAAAAGCTCAGATTTGGCCCATGGTGGATCAGACACTCATACCTGTACCACTCAGCTATGGCCTGCAGATATGTCATTACGACTTAGCTCAAAAGCCCAACCTTTGGCCAAACAGTAGTGGTCAGAGACGTAGGATCTACATGTCTTCTAATGATACCACGAGGTTAATGCAAAGAAAGATACATTTACTGGAGGAAGGAGGTTGCTGATCTGGGCAAACAATAGAGTAGATGTCCACTAAAAGAAGTAATTTCTTAGAAAAAAATCATGACCTTAACAAAGTTTTACATTAGATAATATAGAAACTTCATTCATTATGCAGTTGGGGAATCTATCTTGTCGTAGATATAGATCTGACACAAAGGCCTAAAGAGAAAAGATTGGGAGGAGAAGGCAATTTTGTAAATCAACACACATAAACAGTGAGGAATATGGGAATCCCTGCTGGATCCTCTGAACATTATTTACTCAATGGAAGAGAAAACCCAGTAAAACTTCCATTTAAAAAATACCAATTCAAAACATTATAGGGAGACAGAGTACAGTGCTAGCTAATAAACTGATATATAAATGTTGGTTTTCCAAGGATTCAAAAATGGACTCAAAAATGAATAAATTACATAAGGGGAATAGAAACTTAAAAAAGGCAAACAAATTATCAAGTAAGATAAGTTTTGAAGTAAATGAGGACCACCTCTAAGACCAAAGGAATCCTGATAAACTGGTTAAGATGTACGGAGTATGTATAAGAATGTATCTTTGAGAATAAGGCTTGGTTCCTCTTTGTTGAAATGGGTATGAATTCTAAATTTGTTGATGAAAATCCCTCATTTCTATGCAAGAAAATAGAGTCATATATAAAACACTTTCCAAACTAAAATTTAGCTTGAATGACTCAAGTCATTCAAATGCACCAGTCACACCAGCAAAAGAAAAAGGAAGAATCTGGCTAATTACCTATGGAAGTAAGAATTCACCTGTAAGTACATAGAAGTTAGACAGCCTGGAATATAGTATGAATGAGAGTCAAAGGTAAATGTGATGACCAGATAGCACTGTCCAAATAAAAACCCTGGTCTAAGGATCCTATGTTTCCAAATGTGATGACAGGCAAATCCTAGTGTGAAGATATAGGTGTTAAATTATCAAAATCTGACAGGATTAAATATTTATATAATAAAGCTAACTCTTCTTACTCTGATTCCCTGTTCATTAATGTTCTATCATCACTTGACTTCCCAGAAATTTCCCTACAGTGAAAAAATGAGTTACATCTATGTGGAAATTCAGGCCACTTGACTGACTTTTTTGTGGCAAATTAATAAATGGGTATCTTGATGTATATATTTCCATCTAGTATCAATTTACTTAGTGTCAATCAGCATTCCCTTATATAACCCACTCTAACACTCAGGAGACTCAATTTTGAACTCTAGACCATAGCATGAGGGTGAGTCAAAAATCATCCGCACTCTGGATATAGAACTTACAGAAGTTTTAATATAACCGGAGTGCAGATAATTTTTGACTCACCCTCGTAAATTCATCATGGTAACATTTCCTGAGAGACAAGCAGTTGGCCTTCTCCAGAAGACACTTTTTACCACATCACATGCTTCTTTCAACCATAGGCAGTGACACAATTTCTCAGTTAATATTTTTATAAAAGAATAATCCTATTTTAAGCTGGGACAATTAAATATTAGTAAGGACCGTGGAAATACCTGATATTAAAATAATGGAAATTTAATGTTACTTCAAGTCAGTAAGGAGACTTCTTAATACTTTTGGCATTTAAGAAATCCTTCTGTAAATAATAAATTGACTGCATACTTTCCTCATTGCCACTTTTATTTCTTTGTTCCTGAATGTATAAATGACTGAATTAAAAAAAGGAGTGAGAACTGCATCAAAAACAGCAAGGAATTTGTCTAGGTGTGATGTAGGGTGAGGCCAGATATAAACAAAGATGCAAGGACCGAAGAACAAAATCACCACCATGACATGAGCTGACAAAGTGGAGAGGGCCTTAGATGAGCTACCTGAAGAGTGTTTCCGAACAGAGATCAGGATAAAAATGTAGGAGACAATCAATATGAAGAATGATCCCAGAGATACAAACCCACTGTTGGCTGTGACCATGAACTCTAGCCTGTAGGTATCTGTGCAGGCAAGCTTGATGAACCGAGGAAGGTCACAGTAAAAGCTGTCTATTACATTAGGGCCACAGAACGGCAATTTTACAACAAAAACCAGTTGAACTATGGAGTGAATCAAGCCAATTATCCACACAGCAACCAGGAGCAAAATACACGTTTTCCAGCTCATAATAGTCAAATAGTGAAGAGGCTTACATATGGCAACATATCTGTCAAAGGCCATGGCTATGAGCAGCACCATCTCCACACCACCAATGAGGTGGATGAAGAAGATCTGAGCGATGCAGCCTCCAAAGGAGATGACTTTACACTTTCGGAAAATGTCATACATCATCCTGGGAGAAATGACAGAAGAAAATCCCAGGTCAGCGACGGAGAGGTTGGCCAACAGAAAGTACATGGGGGAGTGTAAGTGAGGGTCAGAAGTCACAGTGAGCATAATGAGGGAGTTTCCCATCACGCTTGCCATGTAAAAAACAGAAGAGAACACAAAGAGGAGAAGTTGGATCTTCCAGGAGTTGGTGAGTCCTAGGAGCACAAACTCTGACACCACAGAGTGATTCATTCCATCTATTGATTTATCAGCTGGAATGTTTCCAGAGAAAAGAAAAGGAAAAGGAAACAAAAATGAGAATATTAATAGTTCTCCATATTATAATGATTACTTATTCGGATATTCACACTGTGAAGACTATAAATCTCCTCAACTCCTTCTCAGGGCCATATCATCACCAAATAGGCATTTTACCTGTGGTCACCTAAAGCAGTTGAGTCATTTCCACACGCAATACCCCCTTCACCAAAACCTCCAGGACTACCGATCTACAAGCAAGGGAATGGTACAAATATGATAACATAGTAGATGTGCATGGCAGGGATTGGGAGGGCAGGGAAGGTGGAACAGCGCACCAAAAAAGAGAAAAAGAAAGAAGAGGTGGAGGTGGTGGCATTTGCCAGAACACATTTGTTCTATTTTTAAACTGTTCATAAAACAATTCTTCAGCCATTCAGATTGTGTTGTTTCTTAACCTCATCTCATCCTAGGTACATATGTCTCAGTCATTTTATATCACTACCTACAATCACATTTGCAATTCACACAAAGCCTACAGAGCAGAGGTGAGCATGAGAGGACCAGGCATATGGCGTAGAGGTGACTTTGGAGTATGACATGTCCAAGGAAAGGGTAGAATAGATATTCACGGCACAGGGTATCTGCATGGGCACCCAGATGTATAAGTAAAAGTACTGAGTAGGGTGGTTAGCAGCCAGGACATGGCCAAGATGTGCAAGTGGGGTTGATGGGGATGGGGAGGTTTTGATATGGGAAGTCAAGGAAGTTAAGGAAGCCAATTTGATTTATCTCTCCTGATCCTTCACAATCTCTGAGGTTTGCTATGTAGCTTGGTTATAGCTGTTGGAGCCCTACTTTTAGAAATTGCTAGGGACGAAGAAATACACACTGACCCTCCTCTGTCCCTCCCTCTCTCTTTGCCCCTTTTATCCTTCTTATCTCATCTGTCTGCTTCTAACCTACTAAGCGTCTGGGATCTGGTGCCAAGTCTGACTCTTTCCTGACCATAATTTTGGGGTACAATATGAACCTCTCTAGTCCTTAGCCATTTTTGCAAAGAATACACTGTTACCCCATGGAAGATAATATCCTCTTGCCTGTGGGTCAAACACTTCTGTGTCAAGCCCTCCTGCTCCCATAATATTTAGATATGCAGCTAAAGGCTGGAGTGAGTTGAGAAAAGGGGGAGGCTGGAGCATAAACAGTGCAGGGCTGATAACATAAAGGTACGTGAATGCACAAAAAGCCTCAGATCTGAAACTGAAGGGGCAAGAGAAACCCAGCAACAGAAAAAATGGATCCCCAAACTTTCCCTTTTAACGTGGGCATTTAAATATACACAGACACACAGCTCCATGTGCATGCTAAGTGAAATTCGTCATAAAATTATAATCCCAAAACCTCAGTAGTGATTATTTAGTCCAAGTTAATCATTTACAAATGAGAAAATAGTGGTCGCAACTAGATATATATAGAGAATCTAGATTTTCTGGCTCACAAAGGGCTTCCGAGTCTACATACTAGAAAAATAATAACAGGAAAAGACATAAGCCAAGTCCTAGATCTACTCAGTGCAAAACAGTAGCCACTAGTTACTTGTGGTTATTAAATGAAATTAAAAATCGATTTCCTTGGTTGTACTAGCCACACTTCCAGTGTTCAATAGCTACATGTATCTAGTGATTATGTATTGGATAGCACAATAGAGAACATTTCCAACCACTACTCAGCCTTTAAAGGTATATCAAAATACCATTTCCTCCATGAATATTTCCCTGGCAACTTTACTTTAATCTATTACCTCTATTATTACTAGATCTCAGGAAACTTAAATTTTAATTGAAAAACACTAGTTCCCACATAAAAATAAACCCCAACGTATGGCATCAGAGGAGAAGCTCCAAGTGCTTGTTGTTGGCCAGGAAGGACACGCGAGTCCGCTGGGAAATTCAGAGGCAGCTTTACAAAGGAGAAAGGACTTGATGTGAGTTTTAAAGCATCAGTAGGAGTTTAATAAGCTGAGAGGAAAGGGGAAAGTATTCTGAGAAAAGATAATAACTGATCCCTTATTTAGAGCAAATCCTTTGCTATTTATCATAGTTCTTCAATAGTTTTAATATTTCGTATTCTCTCTCCCCAAATATATTATAAATTTGAGGAGGATAAAGATCATTTCTTCTGGTTCTTCTATTTCTTAAAATAATGAATGTAATAAGTAGCAAAGATCTGTTGATTGTTTAGTCAATAACACTTCTCTGAAGTAAAGCCATTTTTTTCAGGCCCATAATTTTCCACAGTTTCTATTTTTCTAGTCTACCATCTTTTCTCATTAAGTCCAGCAGGCATAAGGGAAGTTTCCAAAATCAAATCTGAGCATTAACACATTTCCCAACTACTCCTAAGAGAATCCCTGATATTCTTGCTATAAATTTCCAGCTGTGTAGTAGGGAACCTTAATCTCAGGCTTATAGTAGTCCATGGTTTAAATTTTGAAGTTGTAGAAAACAACAAGAAGCATGTAAAAAGAAAAGAGAAGAAGGAAGTAGAGGGAGAGAGAGGGATTGAAAGAGAAGCAATAGTTCCAATAGCAGCCAGCATAGCAGGGAACGTACACAGTATCTCTCTTTCAGGTTTTATGATATAATTAGTAGTCATCGTCCATGCTCTTCTGAAAGTCAGAGATGAAAATATAGATATTTTACATACATAATTTAAAAGTTTCTGAAATAGTTAATGATGGAATTTTAGAGCTAAAAAAGCATAAATTATCTGTATGGCACATATTTACTAAGTACTTTTACCTATTTGATACTTATGATTAACTTTCAGGTGGCTATTTCCATAGTAGAATTATTTTCATTTACAGATGAGGAATCTCAAGTTCAGAGGTTAGAAGTTGTCCCAAAACATAGAGTTGCTTAGTTTGGAACCCAAAATCAAGCCTTCTGATTCCAAATCCATTGCTACTTGAATACATCATGCAAATATGGTTATTTGTTCATGATCTACAACAACTATTCCTATTATGGACTTTAAACAAGTATTAAAAAAGTACACTTGAGGGACTTCCTAGGTGGCGCAGTGGCTAAGAATCCACCTGCCAATGCAGGGGACACGGGTTTGATCCCTGCTCCAGGAAGATCCCACATGCCGCAGAGCAACTAAGCCCATGCGCCACAACTATTGAGCCTGTGCTTTAGAGCCCGTGAGCCACAACTATTGAGCCCATGTGCCACAACTACTGAAGCCCATGCACCTAGAACCCGTGCTCCACAATAAGAGAAGCTACGGCAATGAGGAGCCCGCACACTGCAATGAAGAGTAGTCCCTACTCGCGGCAACTAGACAAAGCCCATGTGCAGCAACAAAGACACAACACAGCCAATAAATAAATAAATAAATAAATTAAAAAAAATGTACACTTGAAACTTACACAATGTTAAGTGTCAATTATATCTCAATAAAGCTGGAAAGAAAAGAATCCAATTTAACTCGGAAGAATATTCTATCCTACACATGTAAACATTTAACACGTACATAAATTCACTTAACCCAAGATTTCATAGCTACTGGTGGCAGAGCCTAGACTTAAATCCACATATTATTGCTAAGACTTAAGGGGAATTGAGAATGGTGGTTGCTGATTAGAATGGGAAAGAAGCAAAATACATCAAAGTTTTGGTGCCAGTAAAAGATTCACCAAACTCAGGAGGCAATTTATTCATAAAAAGCCATAGTAATTGACAGGCCAGAAAGATCCAAGCTAGTGACAAAGACTGGAAGGTATCTAAAATTTGAAGTCATGAGAAAAAAAAAAGATTTGTTTAAAGGATAACATATAAACTGATAAAAGAAATTTAATGGAGAAACCATACATGGTCCCAAAAGAACAAATACCTTGTGTTTGTCACCATCATTATTACATTACTATTACTACTATTTTTATATATTATCTGCCTTTAAAAAGCCCTGTTTCTACGCACAGCAACAAAAATCAAGAGAGAAAGAAATGTCAAAGAACTAAGTAATGGCTGTCACTTTCATATGCCACAGGGAGATTAAAAAGAAAATGACTAAGAAAAAGGCATGGATTTAGGGCTGAAATATCTTTGGTGCCATTAAGGAGACTGGGTGGATTCAAAAGTAAAGAGAAAATCAAGACTGTAGGAAGGTAACAAATGGTGACCAAGCAGAGAAAGCAAAATCAGAAGTGACAAATAATTTCAGTAATATAAGAGAGTTTTTTTTGGGGGGGGGGATGTGGAAAATAAGGCAATATGCTATGTGCACAAAATTTGGAGAAGGCAGAAATCTATAAACAGTTAAAAGATAAATAAAATTTGCTTGCAACTGTGAGAATCTCATTGAAGATTGGAATCATGAACTTGGACAAAAGTTAGATGGAATATTTTTGAGGCAGCATTCAGAAATACTCAGAAACTTAATACTTACGATTTTTGAGTAGCACATTTGTTTAGCAGAATAAGCAGAATGGAGTATCAAAGAGATAGGGATCCTTGGTGGTTAGAGGTCACACTGAAATTGTTTCACCACATTACACTTGGCAATACAGCAAGTGAAGCCAAAGATGACTTGATATATGGAGAAAATAGAATCAGAGATGTTAAAGCAGGGAGAGCAACTGTAAGCCTATCATAACTACTCTTTCTCCCCTATTTTGATTCTCAGATTTGCATTCTTATTAAAATCCACTTCATTATGTGATGAATACTTGATGAATACAGTTAACATTGCTGTATGATATATACAAAAGTTGTTAAGAGAGTAGATCCTAAAAGTTTGCATAACAAGAATTTTTTTCTCTTTTTATTGTATGTATACAAGATGGTGGATGTTAAATAAATGATGGTAAATCATTTCACAATATATATAAATCAAACAATTATGTTGTATACCTCCAACTTATACAGTGGTATAGGTCAATTATTTCTCAATAAAACTAGGAAAAATAAAACAACCTCATTTTCTTTCATGTGTCTTTCTCTACACAATTTCACTGACTCTTGCTTCCTGTACAATTTATGCTCCTGCACGTTCTGCTACAGCTTCCCTCTCTGGAAGCCTGGGAACCTGAGAAGGAGATTCTTCTCATGTGGAGTACAGTCCACCAACCCCTCCACCCCACCTACCTAATCTACCAAAAGATCTCAGGTGGCAGCATGGTCAGGGAGTCAGAGAAGTTTCACAAACTAAATTTTCTCCTGTGCATAAGCATGGCCCACATTCTTCCACCCACCCTCCCTAGAACAAGATGCTGTATAAAACACTGCTATTTTGAGAGAGGTGACTAATTAGCTTTAGTAGAAGGTGGTGGCCAAGTGATGCATTAGAGTTTTGGGATGCTCAGACTGAGGTCATCAGGCCAGGGGAATTGTCTCACAGAATTGTGAGGGAGGGAGAAAAAAGGGATGTTGGGTCATTTTTCTCATAAGAAATAAAGATTTACTAGTTTGCTTTTCATACACTTTTGATCTTTATTTCATTATATGACTCAGGAAATTTTTTATGAAAGGAAAATGTATTTTCTAATTTTTAAATGGAAGAAAGTTCAAACTTTCCTGAAAAAATAGAACTTAGATATCTTGACACAGTCAACTAAGTCTCTTTATGTGTTCGAAGGTCCAACAACAACTAGGAGCAGCAGGCATGAGTAAATATGAAAGACTTAGGGACTTCCCTGGTGGTGCAAAAGTTAAGAATTTGCCTGCCAATGAAGGGGACACAGGTTTGATCCCTGGTCCGGGAAGATTCCACATGCCATGGAGCAACTAAGTCTGTGCGCCACAACTACTGAGACTGTGTGCAATAACTACTGAAGCTTGTGCACTCTAGAGCCCTCATGCTGCAACTACTGAACCCTGTGTGCCTAGAGCCTGTGCTCCACAACAAGAGAAGCCACTGCATTGAGAAGCCCGCAGATCGCAACTAAGAGTAGCCCCTGCTCACTGCAACTAGAGATAGTCTGTGTGCAGCAATGAAGACCCAACACAGCCAGAAAAAAAAAAAGACTTAGAATAATGGAGAAGGATGGGAACGCTTGGAGTAGAAACGGAGTATAAGAGAGACAGGGTGGAAATAGAGATGGTGAAGGAGAAATGTGTGCACATACTCTTTACTTCCTGGAGAAACAATAGGAAACCAACCACAACAATTGTTAGAGCTCAGCAAATTTGAAAGTACAGGATAATTCACCAAAAAACTGTTAATACAAGGACACACAAATGAGAAATATATTAAGATTATTTAATTCAAAATAAGGCCCCCAATATAATTTTATTGGATTTAAAATATATTACATATGAAAAGCATTAAAATAAAATATATGTTTAAATAATACAGTATAAATTTACAATTTTTGACATATACCTTCTTCTGTTCTACTAATTCAAATATAGTAGAAATCAAATAAATAGAATGATTTGACAATTTATAAAGGAAGAAAAATAATAGGTCAATAACTATATAAAAAGTATAAAAGTTGAAGGCAAAAAGTTTGGGGCACATCCTTTCAACATTATATCAGTACAAAGGTCACCCAAGGATTATCCAGAAGAATGTACTTAATTCATCTCACTGTAAGTATCAATTAAAGGTTACAGACTTAGTGAAATTCCCTTTTTAACTCATAGCTTTTTGCCTAGTAGAGATGCACATACTTTCTGTTCTGTGGACCAGATAGCCCCTGATAATGATGGCCTGTTGAACAGTAACCAGTGTTATATTTAATTCAACAAACATGTGAAAATTTCTTAGCAGAAATCCCTTTAAATGTTGTAGCTTTCCCCCCAGCTTTATTGAGATATTATTGACATACAATATTTTCTAAGTTTAAAGTGCACAGTGTGATGGTTTGATACACATACACATTGTGAAATGATTACCACAATAAGTTAGGTAACACCTCATTACCTTGATAATTACCATTTTTGTGTGTGTGGTGATAACATTTAAGACTTACGCTCTTAACAATGTTCTGTATATAATACAGTATTGTTAACTATTGTCACTGTGCTGTACATTAGATCCCTAGAACTTATTCACCTTATTTTTAGAACAGTATCTCCCAATTTCCTTCACCCCTCCAGCCCTTGGCAACCACCATTCTACTCTGTTTCTGTAAGTTTGGCTTTTTTAGATTCCACACATGAGGGAGAACCTATGGTGTCTTTCTCAGCCTGACTTATTTGACTTAGAATAATGCCCTCAAGTTTCATCCACATTGTTGCAAAAGGCAGGATTTCCTTCTTTTTTATGGCCGAATAAGATTCTAATATCTATCTCTCTATCATTTATCTATCATCTATCTCATAACTTCTTTTTTAAAGTAGTTTTACTTATTTATTTAGCTGGCTGTGTTGGGTCTTTTTTTGCTGTGTGCAGGCTTTCTTTAGTTGTGGTAAGTGGGGGCTACTCTTCATTGTGGTGTGCAGGCTCCTCATTGCCGTGGCTTCTCTTGTTGCAGAGCACAGGCTCTAGGCACGTGGGCTTCAGTAGTTGCAGCACATGGGCTCAACAGTTGTGGCTCATGGGCTCTAAAGCTCAGGCTCAACAGTTGTGGCGCATGGACTTAGTTGCTCCGCAGCACGTGGGATCTTATTGGAGCAGGGATCAAACCTGTGTCCCCTGCATTGGCAGGTGGATTCTTAATCACTGTGCCACCTAGGAAGCCCAATCTCATAACTTCTTTATTCATTGATCTATTGATGGATACTGAAGTTATTTCCATGTCTTGATTATTGTGAATAACGCTGCCGTGAACATAGGGATAGAGATATCTCTTCGGCCTGGTGATTTCATTTCCTTCAGGTATATGACCAGAGTGGGACTGCTGGATCATAAGGTAGGTCTGTTTTTAATTCTTTGAGGAACTTCCAGACTGTTTTCCACAGTGGCTGCTCAGCTATGACTGAGGGAAGTCATTGCTTGTGATTTGGTTTTGCTCCTAAGAATTTATTGTGCCTCAGAATTTATTTACTTATTTTTTTCCCTTATTTCCTAAAGCTGCTTTTAGATACAGAGTCTGCTAAAAGTTAATGACTGAAAAAGTACAGCTATTCACAGCATCATATAATCTTAGATCTTTACCAAGTAATTTCATGAATTTCCTTTTCCTAATCTCATTATGCTTCTAGCAAATTTACAGGAAAAAGAAACCCAGAACAAAACAAAAGAAATAGACTTTATCCCAAATTTGAGGTCAGCTGCAGAGACAGGCAGCTCTTGCTGAGAACCCCAAAGAAAGGGTTCTAGCTCTAATTTTTGGTGCACATGTGATTCATAGCAGTCTGCTAAATTAGCCTGTTGTGTTACCCTCTGTTGGAAGGTGCTGAGTTTCAGACACCATATTTTGAACCACAGTTGGTAAGTCAAGAAAAAAATATCACAGGAATGTTGAAAACGCACAAGCTATACCACCATCTTACTCCAAGTTTACAAATGTTCTGTAAACCAGACCTCAATAAAAACCCCAACTAAAATTTGTTGAGGGAGTCATTAGTGTAGGAGTCTTAAATAAAGCATTTGCCTTCACATCTAACTAATCTCAATTTCCATTTTGTTGGTGTGGTGAAATAAAAATTAAGAGAAAAAAAGTGTTGAATGGAAACATTTTATTAAATCCAATCTAACAACAGAATGAAAAATCAAAGATTTGAATTTCAGGAAAAGTAGAGAATGGGAGTAAGCCTTTTAAAGCTGAAAGTCCACAATCTGTCTCTGTCCCTAACTGGGAAAACACTGTCCTAATTTTGCTGTTTGGTTGACAGTAATCAGGTAGATGGATTAGGAAAGCAGCAACCCACTGGGCTAGCTGTTGGTGATCTACCACAGGTAAGGTGCCAGAGCCTAGGCTGTGTCATTATTCAGGTCTGCACAGGTGTCTGCGGGGCTAGCTGTCAAAGATAGAAAGGTTAAAGGACAATTTTCAAAAAGCTAAAATCATGATGCTCATACAAATTTATTAACCAGTGAAGGAATTAGTAACATGTTAAAACCAGTTCAAATGGGGACTTGACTTACAGAAACTCATATTCTTTACTGGAGACATATGTATTTGCATTGTCATGAAGAGAAATCATTTCCATTGCTTGAATTGGACACATGTGTATTACCTTCAGCTTTCTGCATGTTAACGTCTGTCTCTATAGGATTGTAATATAGCCTAGTCAAAGACAAAGGCCCATATACCTATAAAATCATATAATCCCAGAAGATCCCACTATATGGATAATGCCCAGTATTCCACTGAAAGGGCACCCAGTAATGTCTTCGCCCATTTCCAAGTCATTCTCAATATTTCCTAACAAAGTATTTCCCTGTTGCCCAGGCAAGGCCTGATTACTTGGGGTAAAAAAGCCAGCCTTTCCTCTAGTGCAATCTAGTGCTGTTCAAAGCAGAGAAAAAATCCTCCTCTGAGGCAGGTATTGGCCAAATCTAACTGCTCCACTGTAGAACACCTGGTCTGTAAGAATATTGAAAGTGCTGTCCCAAGGCGTTTTTCTTTAAGTGCGTTCTTCATGAAATAATGTTATAAACACTCAGTTGAGTCCTGAGGCTAACCCAGTATGAGTCAAGTTTCTTTACTTGACCCTGCTATAATACAGATAAACAGACACATGGTCAAGGTATTTTACAGTGCCTTCACCTCAAACACTCTGAATAAGCAGCAGTTGATTTTGAAGGTGGGGGAGGAGGTGGTCTAGGAAGAGCTATCCCCGTAAAGAATTTGTCAAGCACAAATTATTGAGAGACAGAATTATTTTGCTCCAAATATGGACAACAATTATTCAAAAACAACACACAAAATTTCCAGATTATAAAAAAAATCACAGTAAAAGTCATGAAGAAACAGTGCATATAAATAGAATGCCTATCAGAAAAATGGTAGAACAAACAATGGAAATATATTGTAGGAGGACAAACATGTCTTTATTTTTTTCTCTCCCACTCTTTTTCTTGCTAGGAAAAATAACTGTATTCCCTGTCTTCGGAGCCTGGTTGAGCTGTATGAGTTTTGCTCATAATCCCAAATTTCTCCCCTTTTCCTTTCTCGCTAGGCTGGCAAATCACAGGTAATGAATATCTTATTTGAGGGTTATTTCTTCCCATTCATAACTAGTGACCTATAGAAAATTAAAACCCTGTCGTGGTGTAGCCAGTATGCATGGCTCATACAGATAAAACACAGAAATAAGCTAAAAAGCCAGATAATATAGACAAATCGGTATTTAAATACATCAAAAACATAGAAAGTAATAACTGAAATTAGAGAGAACACAAAGGTCAAAAATAAATTCCCATATAAGTCATCATTTGGCCTCTAACCAGACAAGACTGACTTACAGCATAAACTGATAAAATCTTTCTCATTTTAGCTTAAAAAATTGTGAATGAACTTATATAAAATCAAGATAAGTTTCTACTTGAAATTATCTGGAGCTATAAGACAGGCAGCTTGTAAATGCCAGGTAGATTGCTTACACATAATTTATGTATAGATATATCTTTCCCAATCATCTTTCTTTGGTGTTGGAAACTAGTTTTTGCATTCTATAATGACTCTGAAATCTTCCAAAGTTCTGTTGGTGGGGAGTATCACAGTAGTAAGTACCTTTGTAAGCGCTGTTTAATGTTACTCCTTGCAATGCAGCATTCTCACTCACACAAAAACCCACTGTTTATACCATCTCCAATTTTCTAGCTCAGTAGAAAAGACACGTGTAATTCTCAAATTAAAATTACTCAAATTTTCAAGCTGTGGTGGCCAAGATGGCAGATTAGGAAGGCCTAGAACTCACCTCCTTCCTTGGGCACACCAAAACGACAACTCTTTACAGAGCAACTGTTGATGAGAAAGACAGGACTACTATTAGAGAAGATTCCTACACCCACAGACATAAAGAGAAAACACAACGAGATGCGTAGAAGGGGTAGAGATAGTATAGTCAAGGCTGAAACCCCTGGCTGGGCAACCCACAAGCAGGAGTATAATTATAATTGCAGGGATTCTCCTCAAGGAGTGAGAGGTATGAGCCTCACATCGGGCTCCCCAGTGTGGGGGTCCTGCTTCAGGAAGACCAACCGCCAGAACATTTGGCTTTGAAGGCCTGTGAGGTTTAGCTTAGGGAGAGGCAGAGGGCTGTAGGAAACAGAGACTCCAGTTGAAGGTCACACACAAAATCGCACAGCTCTGGGACCCAAGGCAGAAGCAGTAATTAGAAAGGAGCCTGGGTGAGACTCCTGGAGAGACAGAATGCAACTGGAGTTCACCCTGGGCACAGAGACACATTTTGGGGAGCTTGTTCTACCATGCGGATACTGAGGCTGGCAAGCACCATTCTGGAATCCTCCTACCAGCTTATGAGAGCAGGGACCAGCCCCATCCACTGCTTGTCAACACCAGTACTGGGATGCCTCAGGCCAAGCAGCTATCCAGGCAGGGGCAATGGCCCATACACCAACAGGCTGTCTGCCTTAAGATCTCCCGAGTCCATAGCTGCCTCAGGACCTGGCCCCACCCACCAGAGGGCCCTGGACATGGCCCCACACAGCGGTGAGCAGCACTTGTCTCAGGACCACTTGGGCTTTGGCTCTCCCATCAATAGGGAGAGCTCCATGACCCAGGTCCAAGACTGTGGGCCCTGCAGCCAGAGACCACAGGACATGGTTCTGCCCACCAGCCAGCCAGGACTAGACCTAGGACCCAGCCTCACCCACTAGTGGGTGGCCATCAGCCACAGGACCATCACAGCCCTGAAGCCTGCCATGGCAGGACTCAGCCCACAGAGGAGTAGGTTGGAACTAGCCCCAGGCTTCCCTCTTCCCTCGGCCCACTAACCAGCAGGCCAACAGAATGGCCTAGATCCCTCAGTCACCTGCCTTGGATCTAGTCCCACACACCAGTGGTCTGATACAAGCTTTAGGAACCCCCAGACTGCACAGCCAGATGTGTCAGAAACCAGGCCCACCCAGCAGCTGGTTGAAACCATACCCAGGACCCTGTTGGGCTCTGATCCCATCAACAAGCAGGTTAAGATAAGCTCTGAGACACCTTGGATCCCTCAGTAAATCATCCTGGGATCCAGACCCACTTACCAGTGGGCTGACACTAGCCTTGGGATATCCAAGATCCCCAGGCAGTCATGTCAGAAATTGAACCCCTCCACCAGTAGGCTGACACTAAATCTGGGTTCCCTGCCCCTGCAATCACCACCCTGGAACTAGCTGCATCCCCCAGTGAGCTTGCACTAGCTCTAGGACCCCTCAGGGCTCTGTAGCCAGCTGCCTCGTGACCTTGCCCCACCCATCAGCAGCTGGCAGCCTCTGCACAAGGCAGCCTGGCAAACAACTGGAGTGTGGGCCAGCAATGCCAACTAGACTACCTACAGTAGTCAGCCCACCACAAGAGAAGAACCCACACTGCCCACAAAGGGGGCACCCCTAGAGCACATAGCGCTGGTGACTAGAGAAGAGTTCACTCTTGGGATGTACAGGACATAACCTATGGGAAATGAAACAGACCTACAAAATACAAAGAAATAAAAAAAAGTGAATTAGACAAAAGGAGGTGACAGAGGAGTATTTTCCAAACAAAAGAACAGATAAAACTCTAGAAGAAGAACTAAGTGAAGAGGAGTTAAGAAATTTACCCAATAAAGAGTTCATGGTAATTATGATAAATATGCTCAAAGAACTCAGGAAAAGATAAAATGAACAGAGTGAGAAGTTAGATGTTTTTAACAAAGATTTAGAAAATCTAAGGAACACCAAACAGAGCTGAAGAATACAATAATTTAAATGAAAAATACACGAGAAGCAATAATACAGAAGAACATATCAGTGAGCTAGAAGACAGAGTAGTGGAAATCACTGAAGTTAAACAGAAAAAAGAAAAAAGAATAAGAAGAAATAAAGAGTTTGAGACCTTTGACATCATCATGTGTATTAATTGTTGCGTTATAGGGGTCTAAGAAAAAGAACAGTGACAGAAAGGGAAAGAGAACATACTTGAAGGCGTAATAGCTGAAAACTTTCCTAACCTTGGAAAGGATATA